>NW_028133781.1:0-38918 GCF_964662115.1 Mustela nivalis | reverse complement strand
AGATGAAATGCATGCATTCTCAGAAAATTATAAACTCCCAAAATTTAACCAGGAAGAAACTAACAATCTGAATAGACTGATATCTAGTATCGAGATTGAAGCAGAGATGAAAAGCCTCCCAAAAACAAGAGCCAGGAACTGACGGATTCCCTGGGGGCTTTACCAAAGTTTCTTTCTTTCTTTTCTTCTCTTGTTTTTTTTTTTTTTTTAAGTTTGAATTATTATTTTTTTATTTATTTTCAGCACAACAGTATTCATTATTTTTTCACCACACCCAGTGCTCCATGTAATACATGCCCTCTATATACCCACCATCTGATACCCCAACTCCCATCTCCTCACACTTATAAGTGACTTCTTTCCATTTTCATACTTTGTGGTCATAAGTATACAAGATATAATGTGAATTCTCTCCCATTAATTATGACTTGATTTGGACTCCAGCACATGATCTGTGATAGTCAAAGTTTGGTCTGCCCTTAGGAAGAACTTATCTTATGGTCCTCAGAGACACAATCTTATACATGGATCCCCAAAGTTCATGTGATCTAGACAGCACATAATGACTTCTGTTATTCCTTACCACCTTTCCATCTGGATGATCTTTCCTGTGCTGAACGTGGATATCGTAGTCCCCAACAATACTGGATTGAGGTCCCCACCTCCTTTCCTTTCTGTAAATGCTTCCAACATTTAGATACACCCATGTTGGTGGTGTATAGGATGACAATCCTTCCAAGATTCTGATGTTTCAATGTTCCATCAAGACAAAACTCCTTCCAGTAATCTTTTGTCTCTAGAAGGCATAAAATCTCTCTATCTGTATAAGCACCATTTCTTTGGCTCTCTTCTCCTTGCCAATTGCATAAACTATGTCTTCCCAATTCCTTCACTTTCAAGCTATATGTATCTTTATAGTTGGAGGAAATCTCTATTCATGACATAAGGTCAAGCTGGTTAAGTTTTTATTGTTTTCTTGTGGACCGTTTTTGCTTTTTTTTTAAATATTTTTCAGTACAGTACCTGTTTGTACTGATTGGAGAATTTATACAGAATACTTGAACTGAAAATTGATAGGTAGGAGGTTAACTTTCTATTTTGGTTAGTTTCTGACTTGGATTCTCTGTACCTTTCCTTTTTATGGTATTATTTGGAAGTGTTTCTTCCTTTAGTGTTATTCCTCACTTTGTCTCCATCTTTTGTGTTTCTCCTGTGTGTGTGTGTGTGTGTGTGTGTGTGTGTATGTTTTCTGTGTGTGTTCACATAGACTTATAATTAAATTTCAAGAGATAGGAAGTTGTTCTTTTATGGATAGCAATTCAATTTGACATGACTTGAACCTGACATTCCATCACTTCCAACCACATTTCCTACAAAGAATGTCGCCTTTTGTCCTCTTTGATAAACACGTATTCTCACAAACCTGTCTTCTAACAAACACCAAATTTTGTGTGCCTGGTTAGAACCATGTGGTTTGTCCCCTTTCCCCTTGCTTTTTCCCGTATCTCTTGACTACAACAAGAAAGTGAAACTGTATATTATTTGTCTTTCTGAATGATAAATATTACCTAGCCCAATGTTCTCCACAACACTGCCCCATGAGGCAAGTGGCAAGAATTCATTCTTGCTTATTCCTCAGTAAGAACTTTTGGTGCCTTGGGAGGACAGTGAGATGGTAGTAGTGTCTGAGAACTCCAGGCTTGTCTTCAGCCATGAACACATGCACACGCACACACACATGAACACACACAAATATAAGACATGCAAAAGATGGGGAGAAAGCGAGGAATCGTACCAATGAAGCAACCCCAGGATAATACCATACAGGTGAAAGTCAAATAGAATCCAAGTGAGAAGCCAATCGAAATGAGAAAGTGAACTATTACCTATCAATAATACATTCAGTACTCAGGACTGAAGTCTCCCGTCAATACAAACAGTTGGTAGGAGTGGTTGGTTCAAAAACAAAATAAAATAAAAAAAAAAGGTAGAAAACATTCATAAAAAAACAGCAAATATTAAACAAGCTAATCCTTCTGATGCCCATTGGAGATATCCTTCGACTATAAAGATACTCATAGCTTGCAAGTGAAGAAATCGGGAAGACGTAGGTTATGCTATTTCCAAGGAGAAGAGAGCCAAAGTGTTTGTGCCTAAGTCAGCGAGAGTGATTTTATGCCTTTGAGAGACAAAAGCTAAGCAGAAGGTGTTTTGTCTTGATGGAGCAACAGAAACCTAGAAGATTTGCCAACATATACACCATGAACAATGCTGTATCTAAACGTTGGAAGCCTATTAACAAACAGGAACGGATATGGCGACTTTTATCTAATACTGTTGGCAACTATGTATCCACGTTAAGCACAGAACAGATAATCTGGATGGGAAGGTGCTAAGGAATAACAGATGTCCACATGGGCTCTCGAGACCACCTGAACTTTGGGGATCCGTGAGAAAGATTGCGTCTCTGAGGACAATATGATATGTTCGTCCAGCAGCAGACCTAACTTTGTCTATCTCAGGTCATGAGCTCGAGGCCAAATCCAGTCATAATTCATGGAAGAGAAGTCAAAACTTATACAGTGCACTTATGTTCACGAAGGTATGAAACCAGGAAGATATCACTTTCAAATTGGAAATACAGCCAGACACTAAAGGTTGGAAAACACAACACACTCACAAACTAGCAATGAATGCAAGAAAGAAAATCTAAAGGAAAAGAAGAAAGAGCCATGAACGAAGGATTTCTAAGAATATTAGAGAAAGATGCCAAAACATTTTATGGGGAAACCATATAGGGATAAATGCATGTATTTCCAAAATTTAAAAACCTCGAGAAATAAAGCCACCTAAAAGGATGACTGAAGGAACAAGATGAAGAAAACCGAATTCCAAAGGTAAGAGAAAAATTGAAATCATACATGTGATTATCAAAATTAAGGAAATACAAACAAACCAATAGGAAAAAAATCAGGAGATCTCACTTGAGTTTTGACAACACGAACAACCCGCAGAAGCCAACTCCGTTGCAGTTGTCTTGATCATCTTCCTGTTGCCTTTTTGCTGAAGACAAGCACGAGGTTATTAGTCACTACTACCATCGCACTGTCCTCCATGTCACCACAAATTCTTACAGAGACATAAGAAAGAATGAATTCTTCCACTTGCCTCATGTGGCAGTGTTGTGGAGAGCTTTGGGCGGCGTCACATATATCATTCTCAGAAAGACAACAAACAGATGATTTCACTCCCTCATGACAGTCAAGAAACATATGAAAAAGCAAGTGGTATAGGGACAAACAATAGGACACTAATGAGGCACCCAATCGTGGTGATTGTGAAGGCAGTTTTCTGAGAATACATGTTTATTGAAGAGGACAAAGCGCCAAGGTATTCCTTATGAGGCACATATTGTGAGATGCCATATGATATTTCCCTTTTTCTCCTTGCCTTTTCATTTCACATCAGCCAGGCATGGGACATTCATGTCAAGGCAAAATCCAGGGCCTTCATTCTCTTCGACGGCCGAGGAATACAGTCTTGCCAAAATGGTCCAAGCCTTCCTTATCCACTAGTCCTTGCAAGGGCATTGTGGCTCACTGCAAAGGTCTGCTCCAATGGGCCTTGCAAGCCATCGATATTAGCCGTACCTATCCTTCTGACTAAAGAGACATGGTCAACATGATTATACCCGTTACCGCAACAAGGACAACTAATGATGACAACGGGTGCGGTCTGGGCCTCTTCCTTAGGTTTAGCCCTGATGCAGAATGACACTCTCCTCTAAGACTTTGCAAAGGTGTGTAAGGGAAAGCCAGGTAGACAGAGCCTTAAACCATTAGCCGTGTGTTTCAGAAAACTAAGAGATGAGACCACAGACAGCACCATATATCTATGCCCTCACCTTTTTTCTCGAAAGGGGAATTTCCGTCCCTTAGTCATCACTGAGCCATAGGCAAAAGACGCTGAGAAAGGATGCTCTCACACACAGAATTAACAACCCCATGGAAAGTTGTTGATATCCAAGGCCTTAGCGTTTCTTGAGATCTCTAAAAATTGTAGTGGAAATAGGACACATTGCCATCTCTGGGAAAATGTTGGCCTAAAGGAAGGTATAGTGAACATCATTTTATTTCCCCTTTTTCCAGAAAGGGGAAGTGGGGCACTAACCCACAATACAACCTGAGTTCTTGATCAGACTCAGAGGGCTCTTGTTCTGTCTATCGGGGGCTTTCTACCTAAAACCTTAGGACACCAAGGTCATGGGAGAGGGACAGCTGCTTCAGTGAAGCCAGCATTTGTGATGTCACAATGATTTGAGTTTATAGCAACCACTCCTCATTACATCATGCCTGATCACTACAATTGTATAGAGTATTCATGGGTGGGCCGAGATTACCCCAGGCCATCCCACACCACTGGAGCTGTCTGGGTCTCTCACCAAGGCAGTTTGCGAAGCGAGTTGGAGTCACCTTCTACATGGCCCAATTCATAGTGTTTGGTTGTGATTATCAGCACCAGCCCTCTGGATTCCAGAGAAAGACAAGCATCCATTCCATCTTAACTTCGACAGGCCAAGAAAAAATCAGGTCTCAAGCATAGCCTCAGGGGAGGAAATCTGAGCCCGGCACAAGGTTAAGGCACTCCCACACAATCACGGAGCTTCTCTGTACCTAGCTGCCCTCCATAGGAACCTTGGTCCAAATTCAATAAATCATCTTCTGCCCCGAGTCAATTATTGTGCCTGGTTTTGTTTTTGTTATCTTGTTAATCGATGCACTTGCACTTATTAGATAGAGAGACCGAGAGTTCACAATCAGGGGGTAGACCTGGCGAGGGATAAGCTTACTTTCCCCTGAGCAGAGAACCTGAGACCACAGTCATTGCCAAGACCCTGGAATTATGAGTTGATCTGAAGGCTGCCTCTGAATTGATTGACACATCCTGGGACCCAACCGTTGACTTCTGAGAACCTCATCGTTCTAGACAAGAACCACTGCAAAGTCATTGTTCAGAAATGCAGGTGAAAAGGGTTTGGCCTTGGCTGGTGTTGCTTGAGCTATCCAGCTTTCTTCGAGAGCTGGTATAGCATTTCCTCTTGAAGTCAGTGACTGGGCTATGGACAAAATATTCTCCCATACCTATTTGCTAAAGTGAATTCCTCCATGCCTAGATTTTCCAGGGGAAAATGACACTATGTCTTTTGGTGCTCTGCTTCTGTGGAAGGTGATGGGAGTCCTCAGTGCCTCTCATTGTGGACCTCTGTTTGTGCTACCAGATGAGGGTCATTTTCAGCCAAGATTTCTCAAATCCATGTTCAGCCCTCTTTCTTTCACTCACTCTTCCTTCTCCTACAAGAGGCACCTCTTTCAATCCTGGAGATGATGATTCCCTAAGCTCATTGTCATGTCTCGTCATTCTTCCTCCTCTTTAAGAATTTGCTTCCTTATTTTCTAGACTAGTTCTTCCAGGTCACTAATTGGATCCTCTACTTCTGCCATTTCCCCGGACTTTGCATCAGGTCTCCTGCCAATCTTCTCTTCAGGAGCTATTTATGTTCGTTTATCTTTATCAGTTTATCACTGTGGTTCTAGACTCTCTGATATCTTCTATGTTTTCTGATGTACAGAAAGTATCCAGGCCGCGGCTTTCTATACCCCATCGGGCGTGTTCTATGTAGACGTTTCTCTCTGATTGCCTAGCCATGATCTGTTCTTGTTCTTTTACCTTGGCATCAGTTGATTATTCCATCTTTGCCTTGGATAAAAGTCTCTGACTTTCTCTCCGTATTCTTAAAGCTCATTCTTTTTCCATCCTGAGGTTAATGTCTTTAAGAAGAGGAAATCCGGCAGTGACCAATTGCTGGCCCTTTAGGGATGATGGGTGTGTGTGTGTGTGTGTGTGTGTGTGTGTGTGTGATGCATGCCATCTGCTGTTCTGTTGAGACCAGTCAACTGCAAGGGTCCTCCTTGCCTGGCGGTTGGTGTTTTAGAAGCCCGGGCTGAATATGCTGAGGTTTCACTTAGTAGGATCTGGTGTGCGTGTGAAAGGAGACATTCCACAACACAATAGAATGCAGGCCTGCTGAATGCTCTGATCAGAAGAGAGCATGTGGTCAAGGCATTCTTCTTGTCCCCTATAGGAGAATGTGTTCTTGGACTAAGCATCTTGGACTGAGGAAGGCAGTCCTCCAAGTGTTCCACGGTTGGGTTTTCGTGTTGGCAGGGTAAGCAGCAAATGTCTCACCATACTGTCTTGGCCATTAGCTCTGTCTTGTTGCTACTGGTTTGAGAGCCGAACATTTCTTATGTACCCATTGAATCATTTACACAAACACTGCCTCTCACGGATGCACTGCCAGGGCCCACTCTCCTCCAACTACATCTCTTGGTATTGTTTCGGATCATGGTCTCCAGACTGTCTGAACCTGGTTGCTTGTTGGTGTCCCCTGCAAGAAAAACATGGTGTTCTTTCGAGTCGATTTCTGCCAAGCCTGCTGATCTGAAAACTCCAGCCCTCAAGAATTGTATTGTCAAGAACTCAGACCCTCTGTTCATCACAGCCAATTGCACTGGGAGACATGTTCCTTGTGGGATCTCAGTGTGCCCTGTTCTCCTGTGCCTTTGTCCTTTGCATGGGATCACTGCCCTCTGATGCACAAACCACCCAAATCTCCCATGAGCCATGTCTCCAAACTTCTCCCATAGTTTCTGCGACCTCCGACCTCTTACTCTGTGGAGTTTACTGTGTAGGCTTCAGGTCAATTTCCACCCCACTTCCATTATTGTTGTCATCTTCCTTTTGCCTTCATGGCTGAAGACAAGCACGAGGTTATTAGACACTACTACCATCTCACTGTCCTCCATGTCACCGCAAATTCTTATTGAGACATAGCAAGAATAAAGTCTTCCACATGTCTTATGTGACAGGCTTGCAGAGATCTTTGGGATCTGTCATATATATCATTCTCAGAAAGAAAACAAACAGACAATTTCACTCCCTGAAGACAGTCAAGAAACATACGAAAAATCAAGGGGTATAGGGACAAACAATACGATTCTAATGAGGCACACAAAATGTGGTGTTTGTTTGAAGGCAGTTTTGTGATAATGTGTGTTTATGGAACAGGACAAATGATGACATTCCTTGCAGAAGATATTCTTGAAATGGATGGAATGTGAGTTGTCAAGGCATGTCAAATTGAATTGCTAACCTTAAGAGACCCAATTCCTATCTCTTGAAATTTAATATATGTTTTTTGTGAAACACAAACAGACCACGCACACATTAAGACTTGCACATGCACACACACACGAACACACACACAGAGAAGACACACGAAAGAGGTGGAGGAAGTGAGAAATCGCACTAATGAAGCATCCCCAAAGAAAATACCATAAAAGGGAAAGGCACAGAGAATTCAAGTCAGAAGTCAACCGAAATGAGAATATGAACTTCTTACCTAACAATAATTCATTCAGCATTCAAGATGAAAGTATCCCATCAATACAAACATTTTGTAGGTGTGGTTGAAATTACAAAAAATAAAATAAAATAAAATAAAATAAAATAAAATAAAATAAAATAAAATAAAATAAAATAAAATAAAATAAAATAAAACAACAAAAAAAAAAACGAGGAATGATCCATCAGAAAACAACAAATATTAAACAAGCTCGATTTCTGTTGCCCATAGGAGATTTCCTTTGACTATAAAGAACACATAGCTTGAAAGTGACAAAATTTGGAAACATAGGTTATGCTCTTGCCAAGGAGAAGAGAGCCAAAGTGATTGTGCCTAAGTCATTTAGAGTGATTTTATGCCTTTGAGAGACAAAAGAGAGCAAAAGGTGTTTTGTCATGATGGAGCATCAAAACATTAGAAACATGGAAAAACTGCCAACATATATACCAGAACATGGCTGTATCTAAACGTTGGAGGCATATGAACAGGAGGAAGGGAGATGGGCACTTTAATCCAATATTGTTGGGGTCTATGATATCCACGTTAAGCACAGCACAGATCATCTGGATGGAAAGGTGGTAAGGAATAACAGACGTCCACATGGGCTCTCGAGACCACCTGATCTTTGGGGATCCATGAGTAAGATTGCGTCTCTGAGGACAGTAAGATATGTTCTTCCCAGTGGCAGACCTAACTTTGTCTATCGCAGGTCCTGAGCTCGTGTCCAAATCCAGTCTTAACTCATGGAAGTGAAGTCAAAACCTATCCTGGGCACTTATGATCACGAAGGTATGAAAACGGGAAGATATCACTTTCAATTTGGAAATACAGCCATACCCTAAAGGTTGGAAAACCAACACACTCATGAACTAGCAATGAATGCAAGAAAGAAAATCCAAAGGAAATGTAGAAAGAGCCATAAACAAGGGAATGTCATAAAACATAAGCAGTGATGCCAAAACATTTTATTGGGAAACCATAAAGGGTCAAACGCATGCATTTCCAAAATTTAAAAACACCGAAAAAAAGGAACCTCACTGGACGTTTGAAGGAACAAGTAGAAGAAGAGCCGAACTCCAAAGTTAACAGAAAAAAATGAAATCATATATATGATTATCGAAATAAAGGAAATACAAACAAACCATTAGAAAAAAAAAAATCCGGGGATCTCACACTTCAGTTCTGAAAACATGAACAAACTGCAGAAGCCATTACTGGGATATAGCAGGGAGATAAGCACACAGCTGAAAGTAAGAAACCACATGACAACTGGTAGAAAGGAAAAAAGAATAACCTAAGAGGCACATACACACATTTATGCTAGCAAATCCAAGACCGGAGAGAAAGGTTAAATTCCCAGACACATAGAAACTCCCACGATTAGGTCAGGAAACCTACATAATCTCAGCTGTTTAGTAGTGACTGAAGCGTTTGAAGCAGTAATCAAACACCTGCCAGCACACAGAGGGCCAGGTCCAAGTCATTTTCCTGGGCCACTCTTCTAGGTATTTAGCGAAGGCAATGTCATGTCTTCTCATCAATTTCAGAGATGGAAGAGGCGGGTAGACTCCTATGTATACTGCATAAACACAAAATGATTCCCTCTGGCCACCCATGCTCTTACATTCCTCCCTATTATTTGGAGATTAGTCCAATCCTTGACTTTTCATCCAGCTCTACATTCCCTGGTTATAAAGGATTAATTGAGCATGTAATTCTAACATTTTTATCGCTCTCATTTTCTTTTGTACGTGACACTAGTGTACAGTCGGCTGTATATTTACACTAGTGTAAATGACACTAGTGCACAGTTGGTTGATGAGTTACCCATTTAACGCTTCATAGAACCCTCTCCATTTTTTTTTCTGATTTCCTTTATCTAAATAACTGCCTATAATTTACATAAACAGGTAAAAATAAGAGCAACAAAAAACTCATAGTTTTTTCAGTCTTAGATTTAGTCCAGGTTGAGCGGGATCTTTGGCTGTGGCTTCCACCTTTGGGGGTCATCTTCATCCTTGGCTCGTTTGATGTGACATGCGTGAATCCAGGCCCTGATGTGTTCTGCTTTTACTGCTGTGGTGTGTTCAAGGTAACAGTAAAAGGTCCCATCCAGCGAGGCTCCAAGCTCCCCAATTGATAATGTCATATCCAAACCAGGTGATAGGGTTGGAAAGGATGTGGTTCCACCTCAGTCTCCATACCAGTGTGGGCAGTCTGGATCCCTGAATTTTTTTAAATACAGACTGTAATGCCTGCAGTGACTGGAGAACAGACTGATCAGTCATTTCTGCTAGGGCAACCTTTTGTAGCCAAGGACAGAGCGGGAGCAGGGTTTCTCCCAAAAATTTCAAATGGGGTCACCCTGTTTAAATAGTGTGTACATCTTGCCCTGACAGGGTAAAAGGAAGGAGATCCACCCATCCACTGCCCGTCTCCAGGGTTAGTTTTGTCAAGGTCTCTTTAAGAGTCCGGTTCATTCTCTCTACATGCCCAGAACTCTGGGTCTGATAGGCACAATGTAGTTTCCAATTTGTGCCCATGGCCTTGGCCAATTCCTGTGAGACTAAACTCAAAATGCAAGGCCATTGAATGACCCAATCATGAGAGGCAGCCCAGACCTAGGAATTATTTTTCTTGTAGCTTTCTGGCTACCACTCCTGCTGTCTAATGTTTCTCGGAAAAAGCCTCAACCTGGCCTGAAATGGTATCTACAAAAACTAATATATACTTGTCCCCATATTTCCCAGGTTTTATTTTTGTAATATCTATTTTCCAATAAATTCCTGGTACCCTACCTCTTTCTCTTTTCCCTCTTCCAATTCTAGTTCCTCCCACATTAACTGCCTGGCACTGAGCACATCTATCAACTATATCCTGGACCATACACCGTAATTTAGAAGCCTGGAACTGCTTGCCTTTAAATTCCTTGAGTTTGAGTGACCACAGGTGAGTACCCTAATGTATCTGGTCTACTAACTTCCTTCCTAGACTTCGAGGAAGAATTAAAGAATTAAATTTCCTCTTTTAGTCTTAGCCCATTCCCATTTATAATATAAATTAGCCATTTTTGTAAATATTTTAAATCTTCCTCTTAATTCTCCAGTTTATCTCGATCTGATAATTGGTTTTCCTTTGAAATCAGACCAGTCCCCTTTTGGTGTCACAAGAAATGCATAACAGCCACCTCTTTTGGGTCCCAATATTTCTCTTCTGTCTTAATTCCTTTTCCTTCTGCTGTTAATAGGCTTCTTCCTTTGTAAGTAGCTCCATGTATATGGAGAGTAGCAAAGACATACCTGTGATCCGTATTGATGTTGGTGGTTTTACCTTTAGCCATCTGCAGTGCCTTAGTGATTTCAATCAGTTCTGCTTGATGTGCTGAAGTTCTATGTGGCATGGTGCTGCCCAGTTTTCCTGCTCAGGATAAACTACCACAGCCATCACATACGTCACATACCTCTTTCCATGAACAGAGTCATCTCTACATCTGGGAAGGGCATGTCTCTGAGATCCAGTCTTATTCCTGTGACATGGTTTAGGACCTCCCCACAGTTGTGTGGATGGTCAGCCAGCTCCTCTGGGAGCAGTGTGGCTGGATTTAGCCCCACTGGTGGCTGTGAGATCACTCTTGGTTTGTTGAGGAGGAGGGCCTGATACCCTGTCTCTCGGGTGTTCACCATCATCAGTCGGTTGGAGTCTACGAAGGTCCGCGATAGCGTGTGTGGTGGTCAAGATGAGATTTTGACCTAATGGTCTAGCATTATATCTCATTTGGTTAAGACCTACATGTCCAACGAATTTAATTCCATTTGTCATTCAAGCAACCCTTCACAGTTTCAGGATACCAAAGACTTTTGAAGCCACTTTAACAATTACCCATTAAAACCTTGAGACAGACAAATAACTATCTCCACTTCAGATGCCATGCTCTCCCGCCAACAAGGGGGAGGGACTAGGCAGTTCACATCAGGCCAGAGAAGGCAATGAATTCCCCAAAACAAAGAGGGTTTCGGCAGCTGCTTGGGAATATTTTTTAAAGTCTTTGGCTCAAGGTCGGTTCATCCCACAGTGCCAGTTCTGCTTACCAAAAGTGGTCCATTTGGCACTCATATACCACGCTCAGCTCCAATGAGCATCAGCATTGGGCACCTTAACTCACTCTTAGACTAACCCCAGTTGGCTACAGTCATAGCCCTTAACACATGAAATGAGTGAGTGAGAAGCCTCACATCTATTATGAAGAACAGAGAGATGAAAGTCAGAATCCCTTTATTCTCTGCTTGCCCCATTTCTTCAATCATAACTAACAATACAATAGACAACAAAAGGACCAGGCAAAGACAACCGTAAGTCCAATAATTCTTACCAATAACCTGCCACTAGTGGGGGCTTTCTTTATCCCCTGATTGCCTAGGAGGACTCAAACCCCCAAACCACCCAGGGGGACTTGAACCCCCTAAATGTCTAGGGGGACTCTAACCCCCCTGACTGTCCAGCGGGACTTGAACCCCCTGGAGTTCGCCTAGGGGTATTTAAACCCCCTCTAACCGCCAAGGGGAACTCGAGCCCACTGACTAACTAGGGGGACTCGAACCCCCTGACCACCAAGGGGGACTTGAACCCCCATACGATCTACTAGTAGAAAATGGGGCATCTCCACATCCACACCAACTCTGGGGAGCATGGCTGCTGCCAGCTTCTACCACTGGGCCATACCCTGCAGATCCATTCAGGATCCCATGATCCTACCTCCAGAGGCTTTTCCAAAAATTCTTCTGCTGGCTCAGTTCTCATTATTTGAATTCGGGTTGCCCTCCAAAGATAGGGTCCTTATTCAAAGGATCGAGACTGATACAAAGTGAAGGTCAAGCAAACGTTAATTTTGCACAAAGCATCGAGAATCATATTGACCAGTCAGGGCCTTCTCTTGCAAAGAGGCAACCCCTCCCAGCCTCACAGACTAACATTTATAGCGGTAGTTTAGCCAGGCTATACAGAAATGGCCAATGAGATAACAATACAAAAAAAAACTGCACAGTCGTGCTAAGTCTGCTACACCACAAAAACAAAAATGCTAGGTAACACATGGGTGGACAATTAAATCTCAATTCACCCTAGTACATATATGCGTGCCCCACTAATGGGATGTCTTCACCTACCTGATTCACCCTTGTATCTAGGCTTTGAGAGTAAGCTGCTCTGGGAGGAGTACGGTCAATTTAGTTTACTGCATGGGTTCAATATAAGTTTACTGCAGAAACACAAAATGACTCCATCTGGCCTAGTGGCCGTTATAACGAGTACCTGTAGCGTCTCTAGAATTCGAGCCAAAATGACTTCCAAATCTTCAAAACTGATGATGTACCAAAGGCAGATTCTACATCCTAGCACCTTAGGTCCAGAATGTACTCATGTACTTGGAGTCCACAGGAGCAAGCATGGAGCATGTTGGAAAAGACCGATAGCCCAAGGGAAGCCATCTGAAAGATTTCCGTGCCCGTTTAGGTAGACAACTTGTATCTTCAAAAGGACTCATTGAAGAGGATTGAAATGTCAAAGAACCTGGAGCATTCCCACAGGGTCCTTGAGATTCCGTCTGGAGAAGTACATGTAGATGTGACAGCACAAGCCTGCCTTCACCCTCTCATGAACATCACCCAAATGGTTTCATGAAATAAGCAAACAGTGCCTCTTGTGGAAGATGGGCGTGTTCTAACGGAGCCAGCAGAAGATGAACAGTGGGTCAACAAAGGGCCATTACAGAGCCACAGACCGCGTATGCTACAGGTTGGTGAGAATATTCAGGAAGACAAGGAACTGGAGAATGAACATTGGAGCTGAGCGAAGGTCTGGCATTTGAGGATGGTGGGAGGTTCTCTGAACCTGGCTGCCTTCCATAAAGATCTAGGTCCAAATTAAAGAAAACATCCCCTGGCCACAGTCAATCCTTGAACCCTGGTTATTTTTTTTGTCTTTTTGTCAAACAATGCACATGCACATATTTGAAAGAGAGACAGAGAGATTACAATCAGGGTGTAGAGCTGGAGAGGGAAAATCTGATTTACCCCTGAGCAGGGATCCTGAGACCAGAGTCGATGCCAAGACCCTAGGATCATAAGTTGAGCTGAAGGCCGCCTCTGAACTGATTGACACAATCCATGACACAATCTTTGACTTCTGAATACGTCCTAGTTCTAGACGTGAACCACTGCTCTGTCATTGTTCACAAATGAAGGGGAAATGGATTTTGGCTTGGGCTGGTGTTGCTTGTGCTATCTGGCCTGCTTCTAGAGCTGGTGTAGTTTGTTCTCTTCAGGTAAGTGACTTGGCTATGTACAAACTACACTACCACGCATATTTAGCAAAGAGAATTCCTCCATTGATAGCTTTTGCAGGGAGAATGAAACTATGTCTTGTGGTTCTATGCTTCTGTGGATGGTGATGTGAGTCCTCCTTGCCTCTGAATCTATATCTCTGTTTCTGCTCCCAGATGAGGGACAGTTTTAGCTCTGAATTCTCAAATCCATGTTCAGACTTCTTTTTTTTCTCTCACTTCTACTTCTCCTAAATAAGCACCTCTTTCTATTTCTTGGAGTCGATGACTTTCCTAAGCTCATTGTCATGTTTCATCATTCTCCTTCTTTCTTTGGATTGCTTCCTTATTTACCAATCCTTTTCTGCCAGGTCAAAAATTTGGTCCTTTGCTTCTGCCAGCTTCTTGGACTTTTCCTTCAGTCTGCTACCAATCTTTCCTGCAGGAACTTTTTATTTATTTTATTTTATTTTAATTTATTTTATTTTATTTCTATAAGTTTAATCTATGTGGTTTGATACTCCCTGATATCTTTATGCTTTCAATCCTCCATTGGACATGTTATATGTGAGGTTTCACTCCAATTACCTGGCCATGATTTTCTTGTCTTCTTCCTTGGCAACAATTGATTCTTCCATCTTTGTCATGGATATAGGTCTCTGACTTTTTACAGTATTTGAAAAATCAATTCTGTTTTTTATCCTTATGGTAATTTCTTTAGAAATCAGAGATCAGGGAGTGGCCCTTGAGGGAGTCTCGGGTATGTGTGTGGCATGCATTCCCTCTGCTGTTCTATCATATCTGTCCCCTGTCCTTGAGACCAGTCATCTGCAGAGGCACTCTTTGCCAGCCTTTTGGTGTGTTTGGGGTCTGAGCTGAATAGGGGGAAGTTTAGGTTTAGCTTGGTGGGATCTGGTATACCTGTAAAAGGAGAAATTCAACCTACACAACAAATTGAAAGACTGTATCATTCTGTGGTCAGGGGACAGCCTGTGGACAGGGCTTTCTTCTATTCCCCTATGAGAGAATCTGTTCTCTTAAAATGAATCAAGTTGTACTGAGGAACACAGTACCCTATGTGTTCCATGGTTAGAATTTCGTGTTTGCAGAAGAGGCAATTAAAGCCCTCACCATCCTGTCTTTGGCCAGTAGCTCGGACTTGATGCTGCCTGTGCGAGATCCCCAAATTTCTTTTGCCCCCATCAAATCATCTCCAAGAACACTGCCTCTCACTAATGTACAGCCAGAACCCACCATATTCCCACTGTGTCACCTGGTATTGTCTCTAATCGTGGTTTCCAGGCTGTCTTCACCTGGTTATTTGTTGGTGTTCTCTGTCAGAGAAATACAGTGTTCTTTTGAGTTGATATGCCAAGGTTTCTGTCTAAAATCTCCAGGCCTCAAGGGCCTTTTTTGGCATGAACTAGTATGATTCAGATCCCCTGATGGTCAGAATCAATGGAATTGGAGAACATACTCCTTGTGGGTTCCAGTGTGTGCTCCAATTTCTTGTGGCTTTGTCCATTGCATTGTCTCACTGCCTTCTGAATTACCAACTTCCCACTTTCCCCCTAAACCATGTCTCCAATCTTCTCCCGTAGTGTTTTCAACTTATTCTCTCCTTTGCTATGGAGTTTGCTTTGTAGGCTCCAGTTCATTTCTGCCATGTTGAAGTTGATGTGGTTATCTTCCTGCTGTGTTCCTGGCTAAAGACAAGTCTGGAGATCCCAAAAACTACTACCATCTCACTGTCCTGAAAAAGCCCCACAGTATCTTACGCAGCCATAAGCAAGAATGAATTCTTACCACTTGCCTCATGTGGCAGAATTGTTGAGAGCATTAGCCTACGTCATATCTATCAATCCCAGAAAGACAAATAACATACAATTTCACTCTCTCATGACTGTCAAGAGACATATGAAAAAGCAAGGGAAAAGGGGACAAACAATACGACACTAACAAGGCACACAAAATGTGGTGTTTGTTGAGGACAGGTTTGAGAGAATATGTGTTTATCAAAGAGGACAAAAGATGACATTCTTTGTAGGAAATGAGGCTGAAAGAGAGGGAATGTGAGTTTTCAAGACATGTCAAATTGCTATCCATTAAATACCGACTTCCTATCTCCATCAATTTAATTATAATTGTTATTTGAAACACACTCAGACAGCACACACACACACACACACACACACACACACATACACACACACACAAACATACAAACACACACACAGATAAGACACCCAAAAGATGGGGAGAAACCCAAAAGAAAAAAACTGAAAGAAAAGGATAAATTCCAAGACACATATTCACTCCAAAGTTTAGGTCAGGATACCTACAAAATCTCAGCTCTGTAGTAGTGACTAAAGCGTTTGAAGCAATAATCAATCCCCTGTCAACACACAGATGGTGAGGTGCAAATGATTTCCTGTTCAACTCTTCTAGACATTAGGGAAGGCAATGCCATTTTCTTCTAATGGATTCCACAAATGGAGGAGGTGGATGAACTCTAATTTACTAGTATAAAGACCCAATTCAAATAATGACATTTTAGAAATAGATTATATTCAATTTCAATAATTAAACATAATAAAAATATAATTCTTTCCTTTTCTCTGTATGTCTTCACCTGCATTTGAAAGGGCCAGCTTGTTTTTTTTTTGTTTGTTTGTTTTATTATTTTGTACTGTTGAGGAAGCCAGCCTGTCATCCATCATCCATTTTTGACAGAGTATTCACTGATGCTTTAGTTCCATATATGACCTAGTACTCCTCCTAAGATATGTCAGAAGTCTTCAACACCCATTAGCCAGTTCCCTCATTCCCTGCAAGTCTCTTTTTTTCCTTGACTCTCAGCTTGATTCCTCAAAGTTCTGAGTTACTCCTGGTTTGTCTCCTTCTCTGACTTATGCCCCTTCAGTTTTTCCTTCTTTCTACTAAGGTCCGTGGTATTCCTCCTAGGGCACATTTGAGAGACGCCATATGATATATTCCTTTGTCTCCTTGCCCTTTTCATTTCACAAACCCAGTCCGGTGGCATTCATGTCAGTGCAAGAACCAAGAGTTCATCCTCCCTAATGGTTGTGGAATACTCCGTTGCCATTATGGACCACACCTTCTTTATCCACTAGTCTTTGCAAGGACATTGCAGCTCAATCCTCAGTTCTGTTCAAGTGAGCCTTGCAGGCCATCGATATAGGCCATTAATCTTCCTTTGATTAAAGAGACTTGATCAACAGGGTTATACCCATTAACACAGTAGGTAGAGATAAATAATGGTAACAAGGAGTGCTGTCCATTGCTCCTCCTTAAGGATTAGCTATTATGTATAATGTCACTCTCTCATCCACAGGATGACGAACCTCAGAGAGACGGGATGATATACAAGAGGCCTTGTTGTTTCTGATATCTCTAGAAATTTCAGAAGAAATAGGAAAACTTTGCCATCTCTGGAGAAAGGTTGGCCTAAAGATCATATACTGAACTTCATTTTCTTTTCTCTTTGTCTAGAAAGGGGAAGTGGGAAGGTAACACACAAGATAACCTGTGTTCTTGATTAGGTTGAGAGGGTTCTTTTTCTGCCCTTCCCATGGCTTTCTATCTAAAACCATAGGATTCAAAGGTCATGAGAGAGGAATTGCTCTTTCAGTGAATCCCACTTCTGTGATGTCACCAAGCTTTGAGCTCATAGCAACCTATCCTCCCCAAAGCACTCCTGATCACTACACTTGGCTGGAGCAGTCATGGGTGGGCCAAGAAAATCCCAAGCCCACCACAACCATGGGACCTGCTTTTGTCTCTCAGCAAGGCAGTTTGTGAAGCGAATCAGTGTCACCTTCTGTATGCTGAATTCACAGACTTTGCTCGTTACTGTCACCACCAGCCCTCTAAACTCCAGAGAAAAGCAAGGAACCATCATTCCAACTTACCCACAATAGCGCAAGAAAGAATCATGCATCAAACAATGACTAAGGAAAGGAACTCCACATCCTGCACATGGATATGATCCTCCCCCCAATTAGGGTGTTTCTGACCAGGAAAAGCGCCACCCAAGGAAAGCTCCAAGGGAATACCTGGAAACATGTCTGGAGTCTTCAACAGCGATGCCAGGAGTAACCCCATTGTCTCCATACATCATGCCAAATGGTCTCCAAATCTTTAAAAGTGTCCAAGCACCAAAGTTCGACTGTACACCCTAGACCTTGGTGGGCTCTGGTGTGCCTGTGAAAGGAGACCTTCATCCAACTCAACAGAATGAAGGCCTGTAGAAGGCTCTGGTCGGTAAAAAGAATGTGGGCAGGGCTTTCTTCTATTCCCCTCAGGAAAGTCTGTTCTTCTGGGACAAAGCAACTTGGACTAAGAAAAGCAGTCCCAAAAGTGTTCCATGGTTGGGACTTCGTGTTTGCATTATCAGCAGCTAATGTCCTCACCGTCCTATGTTGGCCAGTCATTTCATCTCTATGCTGCTGGTGCAAAAGCCCAAAATTTAATGTGCCCACTTTGAGTCATCTCCACGAACACTACCTGTCATGGATGCACTGTCAGAAACCACCATCTTCCCACTGTGTCTCCTGGTATTCTCTCTGATCATGGTTTCCAGGCTGTCTGCACCTTGTTGCTTGTTGGTGTACTCTCTAGGAGAAACAGAGTGTTCTCTCCAGTCGATGGCTGCAAAGCCTGTGGATTGAAATATCCGGGTCTCAAAATCCTTTGTTGGCAAGAACTCATGTCATTTGGAACCTCTGCTGGTCGCAGCCACTGGCACTGAGAAACGTGCTCCTTGTGGGTTTCCAGTGTGTTCCTCTCTCCTGTAACTTTGTCCTTTGCATTGGCTCACTGCTCTCTGTAGCACCAAATGCACACGTCTCCTCTAAACCATGTCTCCAGGCTTCCCCCAAAGTATCTGTGACTTCTGTTCTCTTTTGCTGTGGAGTTTGCTTTGTAGGCTTCAGGTCCATTTCCACCATGTTGTACCTGAGGTGGAAATAAATCAGTTGTGGTCCTGGCTAAAGACAAGCCTGCAGTTCCCAGACACTACTACCATCTCACTGTCCTCCAAGACCACCACCGAATCTTACCAATACATAAGCAAAAATGAATTCTCGCAACTTGCCTCATATGGCAGAATTGTGGAGAGCATTGGCGTATGTCATATCTATCAGTCTCAGAAACACAAATAACAGGATTTCAGTCTCTCATGGTAGTCAAGGTACCTGTGAAAATCAAGGGAAAAGGGGACAAAGACTATGACTCTAACCAGACACCCAAAATTTGGTGTTTGATTGAACGCAGGATAGTGAGATCACGTGTTTATAAAAGAGGACTAAATGGGACGTTCTTTGCAGGAAATGGGGCTGAAAGTGATGGAATGTGGGTTTTCATGGCATATCAAATTGAATTGCTATTCATAAAAGACCAACTTTCTATCTCTTGAAATTTCATTATAAGTGTTATGTGAAACACAAACAGACAATACACACAGACAAAACACACACACATACACTCTCACACACACAGATAAGACACACAAAAGACGGGGAAGAAGTGAGGATTCGGACTAAAGGAAGCAAACTCCTAAAAAATATCATAAAGGGGAAAGGCACAGAGAATCTGAGTCAGAAAACACCGAAAATGAGAATGTTAACTTCTTACCTATCAAGAATTGGTTCAAGTATTTAGGACTAAATTCTCCCGTCACTGCAAACAAATTGTTGGACTGGATGAAAATTTAGGAAAAAAAAGCAAAAAAATAAAGCAAAAAAGGTCTACAATAAAACAACAGAAACAAAACAAGCTCGACCTTATGTTGGCCATAGGAGATCTCCTTCGACGATAAAGATACACATAGTTTGAAAGTGAAAGAATTGGGAAGACATAGGTTATGCAATTGGCAAAGAGAGGAGAGCCGAAGTGATTGTGCCTATGGCAGATAGAGAGATTTCATGCCTTCGAGAGAGAAAAGATTATCAGAAGGAGTTTTGCCTTGATAGAGCATCAAATCATCAGAAACTTGGAAGAATTGCCAACATATACACCACTAACGTGGGTGTATCTAAATTTTGGAAGCATATGAACAGGAAGGAAGGGAGATGGGGACCACAATTTAATATCGTTGGAAACTACGATATCCACTTTCAGCACAGGACAGATCATCCAGATGGAAAGGTGTTAAGGAATAACAGACGTCATCCTGTTTGAGTTTGGGAAAATATGCTTAAGATTGTGTTCCTGAGGACCATAAGAGAAGGTCTTCCCAAGGGCAGAACTAACATTGTCTATCATAGATCCTGTGCTGGAGTCCAAATCCAGTTGAAATTAATAGAAGAAAATTCAAATCCTATCTTGGAAATTATGACCACGAAAATATGATAATGGAAAGAAATCACCTAGGAATGGGAAACACAGCCAGACACTAATATGTGGAAAACACAACACACTCCCGGACTAGCAGTGAGTCAAAGAGGGGCAATCAAAGGAAAATCAGAAAGTACCTTGAACAAAAAAAAGTCAAGAAACATATGGGATGATTCCAAAATATTTTATGGGAAAAGAATATATGGTTAAATGCATTTATTTCGAAAAATTAAAAACACCGAAAAAAAGCCTTCTAACCGACAGCATAAGAAACTAGAAAAAGATGAAACAAACCCCAAAGTGAACAGATAAAAGACATAATATATATGTTCATTGAAATAAAAGAAATACAAACAAAGCAATAGGAAAAAATCAGGAGAACTCTCACGTCAGTTTTGAAAACTTTAACAAACTGGAGGAGCCATTACCTGGATTCAACAGGGAAACAAGGTTATAGTTGTAAGTATGAGTCTGCATGACAATTTATCGAAAGGAAAAAAAAATAACCTAAAAGACCCATTACACAATTATGACAGCAAGTCCAAGAACTGTGAGATAAGGATAAAATGCAAGACACATCAACTCCCAAGATTGGGTCAGGAAACCTAGAAAATCTGAGCTCTCTACTAGTGACTAAAGTGTTTGAAGCAGTAATCAAACACCTCTCCAAAACAGAAGGTCAAATCCAAATCATTTTCCTGGTCAGCTCACCTAGACATTTAAAGAAAGCAATGTCGTTTCTTCTCAGTGATACCAGAAATAGAGGAGGTGGGTAGACTCTAATTTACAAGGATAAAGACCCAATTCAGATAAGGACGTTATCAGAAACAAATTCCATATTGTTTTAATAAGAAAGGATAATAAAAATAAAATTCTTTCCTTTTCTCTGTGTTCACCTCCTTTTCAAAGGGCGAGTTTGTTTTTATTTTATTTTATTTTATTTTATTTTATTTTATTTTATTTTATTTTATTTTATTTTATTTTATTTTTTATGTTGAGGAAGCCAGCCTCTCATCCATCATCTGTTTTGACAGAGTATTCACGGATGCTTTAGTTCCATATACGACCTAGTGCTCCTCCTAATATATGGCACAACTACTCAACACCCATTAGCCAGTTCCCTCATTTCTTGCATGTCTCTCTTTTCTCTAACCTTCAGTTTGGTTCCTCAGAGTCCTGAGTCACTCCTGGTTTGTCTCCTTCTCTGACTTCTTACCCTTCAGTTTTCCCTTCTTTCTACTAAGGCCCATGGTATTCCTCCTGGGGTACATATGAGAAGAGCCATATGATATTTCGATTTGTCTGCTTGATTTTTCATTTCACATCACCCAGTCGTGTGGCATTCATGTCAGTGAAAGGAGCAGTGGTTTATTTTCTCTGATGCCTGAGGAATACTCTGTTGCCAATATGGATCACACTTTCTTTATCCACATGTCTTTGCAAGGGCATTGCAGCTCCATCCACACTTCTGCTCGAGTGGGCATTGATATAGTACATTCCTTTTCCTCTGATTAAGAGACTTCATTAACATGGCTATACCCATTACTGCAGTAGGTAGAGTTAACTAATGATAACAAGGAGTGCTCTCCAGGGCTTCTCCATAAGGGTAGATACTATGTAGAATTCCACTCTCCTTGAAGAATTTGCAAAGGTGTTTATAGTAAAAACAGGTAGACAGAGCCCTAATCCCTTATGACTCCTGTTTCAGAACACTGGGTGCTAAGGACACAGACAGCACAATATATTTATTCCCTAACATTTTTTCTTGAAAAGGGACTTTCCATCCCTTAGTCATCACTAACCCATATGGAGAAGTCTCTAAGAAAGGACTCTCTGAACCACAGGATGACAAACCTCAAAGAGAGCTGTTGATACCCAAGAGGCCCCACTGTTTCTTGAGATCTTCAGAAATTACAGTTGAAATAGGAAAACCCTGCCATCTCTGGAGAAATGTTGGCCAAACGGATGGTATACTGAATGTCATTTTCTTTTTTCTTTGTCTAGAAAGGCAAAGTGGGAAATTAACACACAAGATGACCGAGTTTTTGATCAATCTCAGAGGGCTCCTTTTCTATCCTTCCCGGAGCTTCATACCTAAAGCCATAGGACTCAAAGGTAATGAGAGAGGGACTGCTGTTTCAGTGAAACCAACTTCTTTGATGTCGCCAAGTTTGAGGTTAGCAACCACTCCTCTCCAAACCATGCCTGATCACGGCACTTGGCTGGAGTATTCATGGGTGGACCAAGAGTATCCCAAGCCCTCCCCAACAGCTGGAGCTGTCTGGGTCTCTCACCAAGGCAGTTTGTGAAGCGAGTCAGTGTCACCTTCCCCATGGCCGAATTTGTAGTCTTTGGTCATGACTGTCAGCACCAGGCCTCTGGACTCCAGAGAAAGGCAGGAATCCACCATTCCATCTTACCCATGATAGGCCAAGGAAGAGTCAGGCGTCAAACAATGACTGAGGGGAGGAACTCCACACTGAACACATGGCTATGGTTCTCCATCCCGATCAGGGTACTTCTGACCGGAAAATGGTAACCCAAGGAAAGCTCCCAGGTAACACCCACAACCATGCCAAAAACATGTCTGGAGTCTTCAATAGAAAGGACATGAGTATCCCTAGCATCTCAAGATATTGGGCCATAATGGCCTCCCGTTCTTTAGAAGTGAACAAGCACCAAAGGCAGACTCATCACCCGAAATCCTGAGGCCCAGGACAGACTCAAGTACTTGGATTTCACAGGAGCAAGTGTGGGGCATGCTGGAAGAGACCCATAGACCATGTGAATTCATCTGAAAGACTTTCATCCCCATTTGAAGATAACAACATGTATCTCCAAAGGGATGCATTGAAGAGGATTCAAATGTTGAAGAACCTTGAGCATTTCCACAGTTTGGCGCAGCTACCTTCTTGGAAAATGAATGGAGATGTGGCAGCACAAGCCTGCCTTAATGCTTTCATGATCATTCCCCAAGTGGTAACATACCATGCGATAAGCAAACAGTGCCTCTTGTGGTAGTGGGCATGTTCTAATGGAGCGAGGAAAGGATGACAATGTGTCAACAAGGGGGCATTACAGCGGGACAGACATCAGATGCTACAGGTTGGTGAGGCGATCCAGAAAGACAGAGAACAGGATAATGAACAAGGAAGCTAAGAGTGAAAGTCTGGCATTTTAGAGTGTGGGATGTTCTTTGTACCTGGTAGCATTCCACTGGGACCTAAACCCAAATTAAATAAACCATCCTCTGACCCTGTCAAATTTTTTAACAGTTTTTGTTTTTATTTTTATTAAAATATGGGCATGCACATATTTTGTAGAGAAACAGAGATATCACAATTGGGGGTGGAGCTGGAGAGATAATAGGAGAATTGCCTCTGATCAGGAACTTGAGACCAAGATCGATGCAATGACCCTGGGATTATTAGTTGAGCTGAAGGCAGCCTCTGAACTGATGGATACACCACAGGACCCAATTTTTGTCTTGTGAATACCACCTAGTTCTAGACAAGAACAGCTGCACTGCCATTGCTCAGAAAAGGAGGGGATACGGTATTTAGAGTTGGCAGGTGTTGTTTGCTCTATCTGACCTGCTTCTAAACCTGTTATAGCTTTTAGTCTTGAAGTCAGTGACTTGGCTATTCACAAACTACTCTCCCAAGCATATTTGGGTAAGAGAATTCCTCCATTGCTAGGTTTTCCAGGGGGAACGACACTATGCTTTCTGGGACTCTGCTTCTGTTGTTGGTGATGGGACATCTCTGTGCCTCTGAATCAGGATCTCTGTTTCTGCTCCCAGATGAGGGATACTTTCAGCACTGATTTCTCAAAGAAATGTTCAGCCATCTTTATTTATCTCACTCCTAGTTCTCCTACAATAGGAACCTTTGCATTCCTTGGAGTTGATGACTTCACTAAGCTCTTTGTAATGTTCCATCATTATAATTTGATCCTCTGCTTCTGCCAGGTATATCGCCTTTGCATCCAGTCTGCTACCCATCTTTCATCAGGGCCTCATTATTTTATTTTTTTTAATCTCTTTTATTTCTGTGGTTTGAGACTCCCCAATGACTTCTATGTTTTTCTGATGTACAGTGAGTATCCTGACTGCTGCTTTCCATCCTCCCTTGGTCCTGTTACATGTACAGGTTTCACTTCGATTGCTTGGCCTTGAATAATTTCTTGTTCTATTTCTTCGGTAGAAATTGATTCTTCCATATTTGAATTGCAATTAGGTCTCTCTCTTCTTCTCTGTATTCGAAAAGCCGATTCTTTTTTCTAACCTGAAGGTAATTTTTTTGGAAGAAGAGATCATGGACTGGCCAAAGGATGGCCTAAGATGTAGTCTCGATTGTTTGTGGCATGAATGCCCTCTGCTGTTGTGTTGTGGATTTCCCCTGTCATTGAGGCCAGTCATCTGCAGAGGCTCTCCTTGCCTGCAGTTTTGATTACCTAGTGTCTGGGTTGAATACAGTGAGGTTTATCTTGGTGGGCATTTGTGTGCATGTGAAAGGAGACCTTTAAACAACTCAACAGAACGAAGGCTGCAGAATGCTTTGCTCATGAGAGAGCATGTGGGCAGGGCTTTCTTCTATTCCCCTACAAGAAAGTCTGTTCTCCTCGAACTAAGCAACTTGGGTGAGGAAGGCAGTCCCCCCTGTGTTTGACTGTTGGGACCTCGTGTTTGAAGGTTAGGCAGTAATGTGCTCACAGTCCTATCTTTGGCCAGTAGCTCCGTCTTTGTGCTTCTTTTGAGAAGCCCAAAATTTCTTATGCTCCCATTGAGTGATCTCCACGAACACTGCCTCTCACACATGCACTGTCAGAACACACCATCTTCCCATTGTGTCTCTTGGTATTGTCTTTTTTCATGGTTTCCAGGCTGTCTGCACCTGGTTGCTTCTTGCTTGTTGGTGTCCTCTCAAAGAGAAACACAGTGTTATCTCGAGTCGATGTCTGCAAAGCTGGCAAATCTGAAATCTCCGGGTCTCAAAACCCTCTGTTGGCAAGAACTCATGCCATTTGGAACCTCTGCTGTTCACAGCCAATAGCATTGGGAAACATGCTCCTTGTGGGTTCCCAGTGTTCTCCACTCTCCTATAACTTTGTCTTTTGCATTGTCTCACAACCCTCTGAAGCACCAACCGCCCACTTTCCCCGTAAACCATGTTTCCAATCTTGCAACTTATTCTCTCTTTTGCTATGGAGTTTGCTTTGTAGGCACCAGGTCCATTACTGCCATGTTGAAGTTGATGTGGTAATCTTCCTGTTGTGTTCCTGGCTAAAGACAAGTCTGGAGTTCCCAGTCACTACAACCATCTCACTGTCCTGCAAAGCCCCACAGAATCTTACCCAGCCATAAGCAAGAATGAATTCTTCCCACTTGCCTCATGTGGCAGAATTGTGGAGAACATTAGCCTATGTCACATCTATCAGTGCCAGAAAGACAAATAACATACTATTTCACTCTCTCCTGGTATTCAAGAGAAATATGAAAAAAAAAAACAAGGGAAAAGGGGACAAAGAATATGACTCTAACCAGGCACCCAAAATTTGGAGTTTGTTTGAAGAAAGGTTAGTGATATCACGTGTTTATAAAAGAGGACTAAATTGGACATTCTTTGTAGGAAATGTGGCTGAAAGTGATGGAATGTGAGTTTTTAAGGCATATCAAATTAAATTGCTATCCAAAGAAGACTGACTTCTATCTCTTGAAATTTCAAATTATGTGTTATGTGAAACACAGAGACAATACTCACACACAAAGATAAGACACACAAAAGATGAGTAGGAAGTGAGGAATCGCACTAAAGGATGGAAACCCCAAATAAAATACTACAAAGTAGAAGTCACAGAGAATCCACATCAGAAACCAACCGAAATGAGAAAGATAAGTCCTTACCTATGAATAGTTAGTTCAAGTATTCAGGACTAAGTTCTCGTACCACTAGAAACAGATTGTTGGGCTGGATAATTAAAAATAAAAAGGGCAAAAAATTCCAATAAGAAAAGATAAAAAAAACACAACAAGCTCAAACTTTTGTTGCCCATAGGAGATTTCCTTCTAATATAAAGATACGCATAGCTCGAAAGTGAGGGAATGGGGAAGACATAGGTTATGCAATTGTCAAGGAGAAGAGAGCCAATGTGATTGGGCCTATAGCAGATAGATTTTATTCCTTTGGAAGACAAAAGGTTACTGGAAGGTGTATTGTCTTGGTGGATTATCAAAACGTAAGAAACTTGGAAGAACTGCCAACATATACACCACCAACATGGGTGTATTTAATGTTGAAAGCATGTGAAAAGAAAGGAAGGGAGTTGTGGAACTCCATCCAATATATTTGGGGACTAGGATGTCCACTTTTTGCATAGGATAGATCATCCAGAAGTAAAGGTAGTAAATATCAACAGACATCATCATGGGCTCTCTAGACACCTTGAATTTTTGGGAAGAATGCATAAGTTGTGTCTCTCGTGATCATAACAAAAGTTTATCCCAAGGGCAGACTTAATATTGTCTATCACAGATCCTGTGCTGGAGTCCAAAAAAGACCTAATTAATGGAATAAAATTCAAATCCTATCTTGTATTCTTATGACCACGAAGGTATGAAAATGGAAAGAAATCACTCTCCAAAGGTAAATACAGCCAGGCACTAATAGGTGAAAAACACAACACACTCATTAACAACTAATGAATCAAAGAAAGGAAATTGAAAGGAAAATCAGAAAGTGCCATGAACAATGGAAAGTAAAAAAAAAAAATGGGATGATGTCAAAACATATTATGAAGAAAATATATAAGGTTAAACGCATGTATTTCAAGCAATTAAAAGCACAGGAAAAAAGCAACCTACCTTGACGCCATAAGGAACTGGAAATGGATAAACAAACTCCGAAGCTAACAGACAAAATAATATAATACTAATGTTCATTGAAATAAAAGAAATGCAAACAAACCATTAGGAAAAAGTGAGAGAACTCACATGTCAGTTTTGAAAACTCACAAACTGAAGAAGCCATTACCTGGATAAAACATGGAGACAAGCACAGAGTTGGAAGTTTGAGACCCCATGACCCTGATAGAAGGGGGAAAAAAAAATAACCTAAAAGACCCGCCTGTAGAATTATGTCAGCAAATCCAAGAACTGAGAGAAAAGGATAAATTCCAAGAAACATATCAACTCCCAAGATTATGTCAGAATTCCTAAATAATCTGAACTTCCTACTAGTGACTAAGGCATTTGAAGCAGTAATCAAACACCTGCCAACACACAGAAGGCCAGGTCCAAATCATTTTCCTGGTCAACTCACCTAGACATTTAATGAAGACAAGGTCGTTTCATTTCATCAATTCCAGAAATGGAGGAGGCATGTATATTCTAATTTAGAAGTATAAAGACCCAATTCAGATAAGGACATTATAGGAACCAAATTCCATGCCATTTTAATAAGTAAAGATAATAAAAATATACTCCATTGCTTTTCTTTGTCTTCAACCTCTTTGAAAGGGCCAGTTTGTTTTTATGTTAATTTTTTTGTTACGTTGAGGAATCCAGCCTGTCATCCATCATAGCTTTTTGACAGATTAGTCGCTGGTGCCTTAGTTCCATATACGACCTAGTGTTCATCCTAAGATATAACACAGCTCTTTTTTTCTCTTTTTTAAAAATTCATTTATTTTCAGCATAATAGTATCATTATTTTTTCTTTTTAATTTATTTATTTTCAGAATAATAGTATCATTATTTTTCACCACACCAAGTGCTCCATGCAACCCATGCCTTCTATAATTCCCACCACCTGGTACCCCAACCTCCCACCCCCTGCCACTTCAAACCCTCATATTGTTTTTCAGAGTTTATATTCTCTCATGATTCACCTCCCGTTCCAAATCCCCAGCTCCCTTCTAACTCCAATGTCCTCCATGCTATTTGTTATGCTCCACAAATAAGTAAAACCATATGATAATTGACTCTCTCTGGTTGACTTATATCACTCAGCATAAGCTCTTTCAGTCCCGTCCATGTTGGTACAAAAGTTGGGTATTCATCCTTCCTGATGGAGGCATAATACTCCATAGTGTATATGGACCACATCTTCCTTATCCATTCGTCCATTGAAGGGCATCTTGGTTCTTTCCACAGTTTGGCGACCATGGCCATTGCTGCTATAAACATTGGGGTACAGATGGCCCTTCTTTTCACTACATCTGCATCTTTGGGGTAAATATCCAGTAGTGCAATTGCAGAGTCATAGGGAAGTTCTAATTTAATTTCTTGAGGAATCTCCATACTTTCTCCAAAGAGGCTGCACCAACTTGCATTCCCACCAACAGTGTAAGATGGTTCCCCTTTCTCCACATCCCCTCCAACACATATTGTTTTTCTTCTTGCTAATTTTAACCATTCTAACTGATGAAAGGTGATATCTCAATGTAGTTTTAATTTGAATTTATCTCATAGCTAGTTATGATGAACATTTTTTCATGTGTCTGATAGCCATTTGCATGTCTTCATGGAGAAGTGTCTGTTCATATCTTCTGCCCATTTTTTGATATGATTGTCTGTTTGTGTGTGTTGAGTTTTAGGAGTTCATTATAGATCCTGGATATCAACCTTTTGTCTGTACTGTCATTTGAACATACCTTCTCCCATTCCGTGGGTTGCCTCTTTGTTTTCTTGACTGTTCCCTTTGCTGTGCAGAAGCTTCTGATTTTGATAAATTCGCAAAAGTTCATGTTTGCCTTTGTTTCCTTTGCCTTTGGAGACATATCTTGAAAGAAGTTTCTGTGCCTGATATCAAAGAGATTACTGCCTATGTTCTCTAGGATTCTGATGGACCCCTGTCTCACGTTGAGGTCTTTTATCCATTTTGAGTTTAACTTTGTGTACGGTGGAAGAGAATGGTCGAGTTTCATTGTCCTACATATAGCTGCCCAGTTTTCCCAGCACCCTTTATTGAAGAGACAATCTTTTTTCCACTGTATATTTTTTCCTGCTTTGTCGATTATTTGACCATAGAGTTGAAGGTCCATATATGGACTCTCTACCCTGTTCCACTGGTCAATGTGTCTGTTTTTATGCCACTACCATGCTGTCTAAATGATCACAGCTTTGTAGTAAGGCTGGAAATCATGTAACGTGATGCCCCCAGTTTTATTTATTGTTTTTCAACATCTCCTTCGTGATTAAGAGTCTCTTTTAATTCCATTTAAATTTTAGGATTATTAGCTCCAGCTCTTTGAAGAATACCGGTGGAATTTTGATCGGAATAGCATTAAAAGTATAGATTGCTCTAGGCAGTATAGACATTTTACAATGTTTATTCTTCGGATCCAAGAGCGTGGAATGGTCTTCCATCTTTTTATGTCTTCTTCAATTTCTTTCATGAGTGTTCTGTAGTTCCTTGAGTACAGATCATTTACCTATTTGGTTAGGTTTATTCCCAGGTATCTTATTGTTTTTGGTGCTATAGTAAATGGAATCAATTCTCTAATTTCCTTCTCTGTATTTTCATTGTTAGTGTATAAGAAAGCCACTGATTTCTGTACATTGACTTTGTATCCTGCCATGTTGCTGAATTGCTGTATGAGTTCTAGTAGTTTGGGAGTGGAGTCTTTTGGGTTTTCCATATAAAGGATCATGTCATCTGCAAAGAGAGAGAGTTTGACTTCTTCATTACTAATTTGGATACATTTTATTTCCCTTTGTTGTCTGATTGATGTTGCTAGGACTTCTAATATTATGTTGAACAAGAGTGGTGAGAGTGGGCATCCTAGTCTTCTTCCTGATCTCAATGGGAAGGATGCAAGTTTTTTTCCCATTCAGGATGATATTTGCTGTGCGTCTTTCTTAGATAGATTTGATAAAGGTCAGGAATGTTTCCTCTATTCCTATACTTTGAAGCGTTTAAATCAGGAACAGATGCTGGATTTTGTCAAATGCTTTTTCTGCATCAATTGAGAGGAACATGTGTTTCTTCTCTTTTCTCTTATTAACTTGTTCTATCACATTGATTGATTTGCGAATGTTGAACCATCCTTGTAGCACAGGGATGAATCCCACCTGGTCATGGTGGATAATCTTTTTAATGTGCTGTTGGATCCTGTTTGCTAGGACCTTATTGAGAATCTTAGCATCCATATTCATTAGTGATATTGGTCAGAAAATATGTTTTTTGGTTGGGTGGTTGTCTGTTTGGGGGATCTGGGTAATGCTGGCTTCATAGAAAGAGGAAGTTTCCCTTCTGCTTCAATATTTTTGAAACAGTTTCAGAAGAATAGGTGTTATTTCTTCTTTGAAAGTTTGGTAGAATTCTCCGGGGAATCCATCAGGTCCTGGGCTCTTGGTTTTTGGGAGGTTTTTAATCACCACTTCAATCTCGTTACTAGATATTGGTCTATTCAGGTTGTCAAATTCTTCCTGATTCAATTTTGGGAGTTTATAGTTTTCCAAGAATGCATCCATTTCATCTAGGTTGCTTAGCATATTGGCATATAACTGTTGATAATAACCTCTGACGATTGTTTCTACTTCCTTGGTGTTCATTGTGATCTCTCCCTTGTCATTCAAAATTTTATATATTTGATCTTTCTCTCTTTTCTTTTGGATTAGTGTCACCAATGGCTTATCGATCTTATTCATTCTTTCAAAAACCAAGCTTCTCGTTTCATTGATACGTTCTACTGTATCTCTGGTTTCTACCTCATCGATGCCAGCTCTCATCTCCATTATGTCCCTTCTTATCTGTCGAGTTGGTTTGATTTGTGGCTGATTCTCCAGTTCTTTAAGGTGTAGAGAAAGCAGCTGTGTTCTGGATTTTTCAGGTTTTTTTGTGGAGGCTTGGATGGCTATGTATTTCCCTCTTATTTCTACACCTTTGCTGTATCCCATAGGTTTTGGATCAAAATGTCTTCATTGTCATTGGTTTCCATGAATTGTTTTTGATCTCCTGGTTGATCCAAGCATTCTTAAGCAAGGTGTTCTTTAGCTTCCAGGTGTTTGAGTTCCTTCGGAACTTTTCCTTGTGATTGAGCTCAAGTTGCAAACATTGTGATCTGGGAATGTGCAGGGAATAATCTCACTCTTTTGGTATCGGTTGAGTCCTGATTTGTGACCCCAGTATGTGGTCTATTCTGGAGAAGGTTTCATGTGCACTTGAGAAGAATGACTATTCTTTTGCCTAGGGTGGAATGTTCTGCATATCTATGAGGTCAATCTGGCCCAATGTGTCATTCAATAATCTTGTTTCATTATTGATTTTCTGCTTCAATGATCTGTCTATTTCTGAGAGAGGCGTGTTAAGATCTCCAACGATTTGTGTATTCATATCAATATGATTGATATCGTGATTAACAGTTTGCTTATGTAATTGGCTTCTGCCATATTGGGGGCATATATATTTACAATTGTTAGATCATCTTGGTGGATAGTCACTTTAAGAATAATGTATTTTATCATATGGTTCTTGTTCTTTCTTTTATTGATGTGTTGTATCACATTGACTGATTTGCGGATGTTGAACCAACCTTGTAGCCCTGGAATAAATCCCACTTGGTCGTGGTGAATAATCTTTGTAATGTACTGTTGAATCCTATTGGCTAGTATTTTCTTGAGTATTTTCGCATCAGTGTTCATCAAGGATATTGGTCTATAGCTCTCTTTTTTGATGGTATCCTTGTCTGGTTTTGGGATCAAGGTGATGCTGGCCTCATAAAATGAGTTTTGAAGTTTTCATTACATTTATATTTTTTGGAACAGTTTTAGAATAGGAATTAGTTCTTCTTTAAATGTTTGGTAGAATTCCCCCGGGAAGCCGTCTGGCCCTGGGCTTTTGTTTATGCTGAAAAGCATTTGACAAAGTACAGCATCCCTTCCTGATCAAAACTCTTCAAAGTGTAGGGATAGAGGGCACATACCTCAATATCATCAAAGCCATCTATGAAAAACCCACCGCAAATATCATTCTCAATGGAGAAAAACTAAAAGCTTTTCTGCTCAGGTCAGGAACACAGCAGGGATGACCATTATCACAACTGCTATTCAACAGAGTACTAGAGGTCCTAGCCTCAGCAATAAGACAACAAAAGGATATTAAAGGCATCCAAATTGGCAAAGAAGAAGTCAAATTATCACTCTTCACAAATGATATGATACTATATGTGGAAAACCCAAAAGACTCCACTCCAAAACTGCTAGAACTTATACCGGAATTCAGTAAAGTGTCAGGATATAAAATCAATGAACAGAAATCAGTTGCATTACTCTACACCAACAGCAAGACAGAAGAAAGAGATATTAAGGAGTCAATCCCATTTACAATTGCATCCAAAACCATAAGATACCTAGGAATAAACCTAACCAAAGAGACACAGAATCTATACTCAGAAAACTATAAAGTACTCATGAAAGAAATTGAGGAAGACACAAAGAAATGAAAAAATGTTCCATGCTCCTGGATTGGAAGAATAAATATTGTGAAAATGTCTATGCTACCTAAAGCGATCTACACATTTAATGCAATTCCTATCAAAGTACATCCATCTTTTTCAAAGAAATGGAACAAATAATGCTAAAATTTATATGGAACCAGAAAAGACCTCGAATAGCCAAAGGGATATTGAAAAAGAAAGCCAACGTTGGTGGCATCACAATTCCGGACTTCAAGCTCTATTACAAAGCTGTCATCATCAAGACAGCATGGTACTGGCACAAAAACAGACACATAAATCAATGGAACAGAATAGTGAGCCCAGAAATAGACCCTCAACTCTATGGTCAACTAATCTTTGACAAAGCAGGAAAGAATGTCCAATGGAAAAAAGACAGCCTTTTCAATAAATGGTGCTGGGAAAATTGGACAGCCACATGCAGAAAAATTAAATTGGACCATTTCCTTACACCACACACAAAAATAGACTCAAAATGGATGAAGGGCCTCAATGTGCGAAAGGAATCCATCAAAACCCTTGAGGAGAACACAGGCCGCAACCTCTTCGATCTCTGCCACAGCAACATCTTCCTAGGAACAAGGCAAAAGGCAAGGGCAGCAAGGGCAAAAATGAACTATTGGGATTTCATCAAGATCAAAAGCTTTTGCAGAGCAAAGGAAAGAGTTAACAAAATCAAAAGACAACTGACAGAATGGGAGAATATATTTGCAAAGGACATATCAGATAAAGGACTAGTGTCCAGAATCTATAAAGAACTTAGCAAACTCAACACCCAAAGAACAAATAATCCAATCAAGAAATGGGCAGAGGACATGAACAGACATTTCTGCAAAGAAGACATCCAGATGGCCAGCAGACACATGAAAAAGTGCTCCATATCACGCGGCATCAGGGAAATACAAATCAAAACCAGAATGAGATATCACCTCACACCAGTCAGAATGGCTAAAATCAACAAGTCAGGAAATGACAGATGCTGGCGAGGATGTGGAGAAAGGGGAACCCTCTTACACTGTTGGTGGGAATGCAAGCTAGTGCAGCCACTCTGGAAAATAGCATGGAGGTTCTTCAAAATGTTGAAAATAGAACTGCCCTATGACCCAGCAATTGCACAATTGGGTATTTACCCTAAAGATACAAACGTAGTGACCAAAGGGGCACGTGCACCCGTATGTTTATAGCAGCAATGTCCACAATAGCCAAACTATGGAAAGAACCTAGATGTCCATCAACAGATGAATGGATCAAGAAGATGTGGTATATATACACAATGGAATACTATGCAGCCATCAAAAGAAATGAAATCTTGCCATTTGCGACAACATGGATGGAACTAGAGGATATCATGCTTAGCGAAATAAGTCAAGCAGAGAAAGAGAACTATCATATGATCTCCCTGATATGAGAAAGGATGATGCAACATGGAGGCTTAAGTGGGTAAGAGAAGAGTAAATGAAACAAGATGGGATTGGGAGGGAGACAAACCATAAGTGACTCTTAATCTCACAAAACAAACTGAGGGTTGGTGGGGGGAGGGGATTTGGGAGAAGGGGTGGGATTATGGGCATTGGGAAGGTTATGTGCTTTGGTTAGTGCTGTGAAGTGTGTAAACCTGGTGATTCACAGACCTGTATCTCTGGGGATAAAAATATATGCTTATAAAAAATAAAAAATTAATTAAAAAAACAGAATGGTGTATTGTCCTTCTGTATCTCAGACTAAAGTCTTTAGTTTAAAATTTAATTTGTCTGATATGACAATCCCTACTCCAGCCTTTTTTTGAGGCCCATTGGCATTAAAGATGCTGCTTCATTCCTTCACTTTCAGTATGGGTGTATCTTTAGGTTTAAAAAGGGTCTTCTGTAGACAACATATAGATGGGTCCTGTCGTTTTACCCCTCTGAAACCCTTTGCCTTTTTATGGGCACATTTAGGCCATTCACATTGAACGTGATTATTGATAGATACGTTTTTATTATCATCATGTTACCTTTGAAGACTTTATTTCTGTAGACTGTCTCAATATTTCTGTTCAATGCTATTCTTGGGATTTTTCCTCCTTTAAAGAAGCCCTCTTAATATTTCCTGCAGTTTCGGTTTGGTGGTTGCATAGTCTTTTGAGCCATGCCGGTCCTGGAAACTCTTTATCTCTTCATCAATTTTGAATGTCATTCTTGCTGGATAAAGTACTCTTGGTTGCATTTTCTTCTCATTCAGTGCCCTGAATATATCTTGACAGACCTTTCTGGCTTGTTGGGTCTCTGTGGACAGGTCTGACGTTATTCTGATGGGCTTTCCTCTGTACATAAGGATCTTCTTTTTCCTAGCAGCTTTCTAGAGGTTCTGTCTACAATTATTATTCTTCATTCTTACTATTAGGTGTATCAAGGACTTTCGAGGATCTGTAATCTTGTGGGGAAACCTTTCAGCCTCTAGTACATGAATCTGGTTCCTTTCCCAAGATTTGGAAAATTTTCATGTAGAACATGTTCCACTATATCTTCTAGACTTCTTTCTTTCTCCTCCCCTTCAGGGATTACAATAATTCTGACGTTGGAACTTTTCATGGCATCATTTATTTCCCTAATTCTGTTTTCGTGGCTCCTAAGCTGTTTGTTCCAGGCTTCCTCCTGGTCCTTTATCTCTATCTGTTTGTCCTCTAGATCACTAATTCTATTATGTCTCAGTTACTCTAGCGTTGAGAGAATTTAGATTAGATTGGAACTCATTGAGAGCATTGTGAAGTTTATCCCTGGTAGCTTTCAGCTCTTCCCCTATATTAAAAACATGATCTCAAGTCATTTTTAGTTCAGCCCTAATAAATTCCATTTGATCACCCATGGATTTCTCCAACCTAGCTATTGCTTGGATAATTGTTAGCCTGAATTCTCTATCCAACATATTGTCTATGTTGATAGTCGTTATCTCTGTTGCAAAAGGACCATCCTCTGTATGTTTCTTCTGTTGGGCATTCCTCCTCCTAGTCATTTTGGTGAGATTGTTGTATGGGTGTAGCTGCCTGCATCGACTGTGGTGCAGTCAAGGTGCACCCTGGAATGCTTCTGAGCACCAGGGTTCCCCACCCAAATGAGAGGAAAAAGAAAAAGAAAAAAGAGGGAGGGAAAGAGACAGGAAAGAAAGGTGAGATAAAAGACAAGATTTAGCCAAAATGGGCTCCAAGGTAAGATATATGAAGTATACAAACAGACACAGACAAACAAAAAGACTGATAAATGTATATGACAAGAGAAAAAAATATATATATATGCAAATAAAGGAAGAAACTCCCCAAAAAGAACCCTGATTGTAAGATTTATATGCTATTAGGACAAACACAGAAACACAGAAATTATGGTAGAAGAAAATGTTGGGAGAGTGGTTGTAAATTCTCTGTGTGGGTAAGGAAGTTTGTTTTGATTCTTTCTGGATGAATCTTGATATCTTTGTTAAAGGACTCAACTTTCTTAAGATAAGGGGGGATTATGAATTGGTTTACCTATAGGGGTGGCATTGATTGGGGAAGGGGTATTACCTTGAAGTTAAGCTCTATATGAATATTTGAAAATAAAAATTAAAAATAATAAATTAAGTAGAATAAACTAAACTAAAATTTAAAAAAATAAGTTTAAAAAATAGAAATGCAAAAGGAAAACACAGATGTTTGAATCAAAAAGTTCAGGTTAGGAGGTTATTATGGAATTTGATGTACTGGACATCTCACTGTGACGGTAAATAGGTTAAAAAATTATCTCTATAATAATAAAAAACTAACTATATAAAAATATAAGCCAGAATAGTGGGATCAAATTAATAATAAAAATTGTCCCATGCAGTAGTGGTGGTTATTCTCTTGTCATCTTTTTTTTTTTTTTTTTTCCTTTTCTGGTTCGTTATTTGGGGGAGAGGCCTACCACGTGGGTTTTCAGTCTTTGAAGTTCTCTCAGCTATGTCCTCCCACCACCCTCAAGGGGGTGGGCTTTGAAGAAACTGTTTTTTCGGGCTTTTGTTCTCTGGAAGTTTTTCTATTTGTTCACTTTTGCTTCTCTTTCTCGCCTAGACTGCTTTTGATGGTTTTTGTAGGTTTAGAGGAAAGCAAACTGTACCCTGACCTCCCTCTCATAGAGATGCTTCAATCTGGCTGCAGAGCCCAAATATATCCCCCCTTGGCCGCTGGTAGAGCAGGTTCCCTGTCGTGGTCCCTGAGGACTCAGGACTTTTTGCTTGTACCCAAAACCATGGCAGCGACGGCTGTTTGGGCAGCTCCAGACTGCCAGAGAAGATCGAAGCAACGTTTGCACACTGAGATTTTCCCACTGGCTGGGGCTGGGAGTGCCTGGTCTTTCCAGTCTGAGAGCACCTGGCTGGCCTTTGTGTGCCCCGATGTCAGGGGAGGGTCCGTGGCATGAATCGAAAGAACTCTGAAGGCAAAACAGGGCACTTGTGTGGGGACTGCAAAAAGGCTGTGCTCCTGTTGGCTGCTAAGGCTCCTGGCTCCTCACGGGTGCTGGGTGCCATGCACTCTCAGGCGTGCTGGTGGTTCAGGGACCAAGACCTGGTTTCTCTACTGCACTCTCTCTGGCTATGGGCTAGGGGTGGCTGTCCTGGGTCTGGATATTTAAGCCCCAACCCTAACACCCAGATTCCCGCAATTTCTCCCCCCGTAATCCTTTGCTCTTTTTGACTGATTTCTACCAGACTCCCGAGTTAATGCTGGTTCCCAGGTGCAGGGCACTCTCGTATTGGGATATTACTTTCCAAAGGGACACCTCTGGTGGCTCCCTCCACCTTTTGTTTATCTTCCAATATCAGTCTGACTTTCCCACTCCTCTTTACCTGCCCACTGGCGTCTTCTGCTCCAGTAGAGATCCAGACATTTATAAATCTGATCTCAGGCTGATTTCCTCGATGATTGGAGATCCTTGGAAGATAACCAGCTCACTTTAGGGTGCAGGTTGAAACGGTGCCCTTTCCTACTTCCCCGCCATCTTGGTTATTTCATGAGATACACCACAACTCCTAAACACACATTAGCCAGTTCCCACATTCCCTGCATGTCTCTCTTTACTGTAACCCTCAGCATGGTTTTCAGAGACCTGAGTCACTCCTGGTTTGTCTCCTTCTCTACATATCCTTTTCAGTTTTCCCTTCCTTCTACTAAGGCCATGGTATTCTTCCTGGGGGCATTTACGAAGGAAGTCATATGATATCGCCCCTTTTCTCCTTTTCCATTTCACATCACCCAGTACTGTGGCATTCGTGTCAATGCAAGTACCAGGGGCTCAAACTCCCTGATGGCTGAGGAATACTCTGTTGGCAATAAGGACTACACCTTCTTTAACCACTAGTCTTTGCAAGGGCATTGAGGCTCAATTTACAGTTCTGTTCAGTTGGACCTTGTAGGGCATCAATATAGGTCATTCATTTTCCTCTGATTAAAAAGACTTAGTAAACATGGCTATACCCATTACCACAGAAGGTAGAGTTAACTAGTGATGACAAGGACTGCTGTCCAGTGCTCTTCCTTAAGGATTATCTATGATGCAGAATGACAAACTCCTTGAAGCCTTTGCAAAGACATTTAAGGTAAAGCCAGGTAAACAGAGCCCCCTAATCGTTTATGATTAGTATTTCTTAAAACTAGGAGATGTGGGCCCAGACAGCACAATATTTCCATGCTCTAACATCTTTCCTTGAAAAGGGACTTTTCGTCCCTTAGTCATTACTGATCCATAGGTTAAAGATGATGACAAAGAACTCTCTCACGCACAGGATGAAAACCTCACAGAGAGCTGATGATACCCAAGAGGATTTACTGTTTCTTGAGATCTCTAGAAATTGTAGTGGAAATAGCAAAGCCTTGCTGTCTCTGGAGAAATGCTGGACTAAATCCTGGTATACCTAATCTCATTTTCTTTTCTTTTCGTGTCGATGGGGAAGTGGGATATTAACACACAAGACAAACTGAGTTCATGATCAGGCTTAGAGGGCTCTTTTTCTGTCCTTCCCGGGGCTTCCTACCTTAAGCTGTAGGACTCAAAGTTCATGTTAGAGGGACGGCTGCTTCAGTGAAGCCAGCTTCTGTGAATACCAAAGCTTTGAGGTTATAACAACCTGTCCTCATTAACCCATGCCTGATTACTACACTTGGCTGGAATAGTCATGGGTGAGACAAGAGGAACACAAGCCCTTCCAAACTGCTGGAGCTGCCTGGGTCTCTCATTAAGGCAGTTTGCAAAGCAAGTCGTTGTCACCTTCTCTATGGCCGAATTCATAGTCTTTGGTCGTGACTGTCATCACCAGCCCTCTGGACTTCAGAGAAAG
>NW_028133782.1:0-38969 GCF_964662115.1 Mustela nivalis | reverse complement strand
TCCAGAATAGATCTCTAAGAAATAAAGATGAAAAATATGGGCAAGAAACTAACAGATATTAAGGAAAGAGTGAGCTCTACATGTGAATCAAATTTTAGAAGGAAAAAACAGAGGGGTGGAATCCTCATATTCAGGAAATCCACAAATTTCAAACAGGATGTGAGAAAGAAATCCTTATCTAGATGTACAATAGGGGAGCTTCCGGGCAACGAACACAATGACAAGATCTGGAATAGTCATTGAGAAAAGTAGGATGAAGTGAAAAGGAATTGTGATTTCTCAACAACAGAAGAAATGAGAAAACATGGGATTGTATCTATCGTTGTAGGAGAACCCACAATGGTATCCTCAGCTAAATAAAGATTTAAAAAGAGGGTGAAATAAAATATTTTTCAGATACACAGAAACACAGAGCTTACTTTGACGGATGTTCACAAGAGAAATGTGCCCTCATCCTGCAGGATAAGGACCCTAGAGAAAGCCCTGAGGTGGAAGACAGAGCAAGGAGAATCGAGACAGCAAGTGTATCTGCATATAACAGTGCTGACATTCAGTTTGGCAGCAGGAAAAAGAAAAAAGTGATCCTACATAAGAGGGAAAGCAATGGTGTAAGCAATCACTCTAAGTTTTGTATATTATTCAGAAGGAGGGAGATATGGATTAATTTTTAAAATTAGGTATTAAAGTTAGGTATGTGAGGCAAAATCTAAAGGTGAAAAAGATAAAACGAATCCATCTCTCATCCTGTACAGGGGGACATATTCCAAAGAGCTCAAAGATCTAAGTGTAAAAAATCAGGGGGTGCCTGGCTGGCTCAGTCGGAGGACGGGAGGACTGTGTGACTTGATCTTGTGGTTGTGAGTTCAAGCCCCACGTGGGGCATAGAGATTGCCGAGAAAACAAACAAAAAAATGTAAAAAGCAAGGCCAATTAAATACCAAAAAAAAAAGTAAAAATGATGTACATACAAGGCTTTTTGTTACAGGATTATTTTAAGTAACAAAAGGATGAAAAAAAGGCAAATGTTCATCCACAAGGACAGGTAGAACAGCTGGGCACACAGTGGGGTGCCTCACCCCCCAGGGAGTGGCAGGAACTCCAGGACCCGCTGCTGTGATGGTAAAAAAAAGCAGGGCCCACAACAGTGTTTACAGTATGATCTCTTCTGAGGGAGGCAGGTGGGGGAATATGGATTTCCTCACGTTTTCAAAAACAAACAGTGAAAAGACAAATTGAAAAATGACCAAATGGTTGCCTTAGGGGGAAGTAATAGTAGGCAAAATAATGGCAAGCCAGAGATGTCTGTGCCCTAGTCCCTAGATCTCACGAATAAATGACCCTGCATGACAAAGGGGACTTCTGAAGATGTGATTAAGGTTCAGGACTTTGATGTGTGGAGATGACCTCTTAAAAGCAGAGAACCTTTGCTGGCAGTGGGCAGAGAGCAGGATCTGCAGCCAAAGAAGGGTCAGAGAGAGGCAATGTTGCTGACTCTGCAGGCAGAGAAAGAAGGCCAAGGAGTGTGGGCCGCTGCTAGAAGCCAGAAACAGCAAGGGAGACGGACTCTCAGCAAGGGGAGGCTCTCCCCTAGAGCCTCCAGAAAGGAACGTGCCTCAACAGCACCCAGATTTTGGTTCGGTATGACCTCTGGCAGACTTACGACCTATAGAGCTGTAAGAGAATGAATTTGTGCTGTCTGGAGCCATGACCGTGGTGAGGATTTGTTACAGCAGGAAATAGGAAACGCTACAGGAAGAAACAGGATAATATGGATGGGGAAAGGGGCGCCTGGGTGGCTCAGTGGGTTGAGCTGCTGCCTTCGGCTCGGGTCGTGATCTCAGGGTCCTGGGATCGAGTCCCACATTGGGCTGTCTGCTCAGCGGGGAGCCTGCTTCCTCCTCTCTCTCTGCCTGCCTCTCTGCCTGCTTGTCATCTCTCTCTGTCAAATAAATAAATCTTTAAAAAAAAAATACGGATGGGGAAAGAAGCTAGACTTCACTGAACACATTTTATAGTTTCAGCTCTGGAACTGTTTTATTGTCTTACATAATTAGAATAGCCACAAAGAAATTTCTAAACACTAAAAAGAAAAGAAAAAAAAATTTCTAAACACTGAAAATGAACAGAAACTAATTTAACTGTAACTCAAGTTGGTTGCACAATCACTCAAAAATGAATTTCAAGTGACTTTAAACACAGTATTTTGGTGTGTATCTCCAAAACAACACAGCCTAAGAACAATTAAAAAAAAATTTTTTTTTAAATCATAAAAAACCCTGAACTGCATTCAGTAACCTTACTGTTATTACTAATACTAGTCATTTACCATTTATATGTATACAAGATACATTTGGGAATGTATTCTGCAAGATAAAGCAAGTAATTATAGAAAAGTCAGAACCAAGTAAGGAGTTTTTTAGTGTGAGAAACAAGTATAAAATCAAAATAAAAACTCCTAAATCTTAAATTTACATTGGAAAATCTGTGTTACTTCATGACTTATGTTTCCTTTCTCTAAAAATTACTTATTTCTTGGGGCACCTGGGTGGCTCAGTAGGTTAAAGCCTCTGCCTTCAGCTCAGGTCACGATCCCAGGGTCCCGGAATAAGCCCCACCATCGGGCTCTCTGCTCGGCAGGGAGCCTGCTTCCCCCACTCTCTCTCTGCCTTCCTCTCTGCCTACGAATGATGTCTGTCAAATAAATAAGTAAAAATCTTAAAAAAAAAATTACTTATTTCTGTTCTGTTCACAGAGACAGCTGAGAAACAATGATATGCTAATAGCAACGAGCGTCCCAGCACACGGATTGCTGTCTCCAAGTACCATCTCTCACTTAAAGAAACCATACCTCCTTGGAAGTGGCCATGCCCAGCCTTGAGTGAAAAGCACTTGAAAAACCCAGAATAACTCCCACCCCCACCAACCACAGAAAGCAAAAAAAAGAAAAAAAATCAAGGACAAAGACCACTGGCCAATGTAAAAAGAACACAATGGCCAGGCTGATTGGGATAATTAGATCCTGAGAAAGAACAGTTCCTTCACTGAATAGAAATACTACATATAGCTCCACAAGTTGATAATGATACTTCAAAAATAGCTGGGGTTGTGGGGGTGGTACCTGAGTCACCTCTGAGAAGTTGCAAGGGACCTAATTCCTCACTCTGAAAAAACTGATACATAAGAGTCTTGCATTTATTCTGCCCTCCCTGTAGGAACTATACTTCAAATTAACTGAATGATAGTTGACAACACAAAGTTCTTCATAGATGATCGCTAACAAATAAATCTGTAAGAATATAATTAGAAAATCACAGCTTTGCAGTTGCTAATTAAATAATCGTTCTAGAAAACAGTCTTCAATGAACACTAAAATGATTAGGAGAAAGGCTGAGAGGGAACCCAGGATCATAGTACCTGAGCCCACTGATTAATCCTTACGTCACTAGAAATGGAGGATTTAGAAAAGATCTGCTTACTAACTGAAATAGGAAGTATTCAGTACCTCCTGTGAAGTACCTCTTGCCAAAAGAAGGAATCTGAATTTAATGACTCTAAATCTAATCAATTTACAAGAACTTAAGGAATCTTGAAGACATAATCAGCCAAATCCAAAATGGGAAATCCTACAAGACAAATGACTTGCTTTCTTCCACAAATAAATGGCATGAAAAAAAAGTGGGAGTTAAAGGAGAAGAGATAGAAAGAGAATTGGATATATCAACCAAATGTGATGTGCATAACTTATCTGGATTCTGATTTAAATAAACCAAATATGAAAAAATATTTTTAAGACAAACAAGGACATTTGAAGAAGGCTCAGTATTAAAAGATACTAAGGAATTCTTTTTACTTTTGTAGGTGTTGTAATTTTGGTTATATGGGAAAAAGTATTTGTTGGTGAAATAGTACAATATCTGGGATTTGCTGTAAGGTGTGTGTGGAAAGAGTGTGAGAGGGAGTGTAGTAAGATGAAACCAAATTGATAAAATGCTAATAATTACAGATGAGTATGGGAATCTAATATAAGTTGTCTGCTTTTTTTTAAAGATTTGTTTATTTTAGAGAGGGAGTGAACACACGCACCAGTGGTGGGAGGGCCAGAGGGAGAGAATCTACAGGCAGACTCTGCAATGAACACAGAGACCAACACAAGACTTGATCCCATGACCCATGAGATTATGACCTGAGCCGAAACCCTCAACCAACTGAGCCACCAAGAACTCTAGTTGTCTATTTTTGTTTATGACTGAAATATCCCATTACGAAATATTTATTAAAATTAAAGACAGCAACGCGAGGGCAAGACAAAAAAATGAAAGCTCAACCAAGCCCAGAAAAGAAAGAAAATATATAAACAGATAAAGCAGGTCAAAAATCAAGCACTAAGTTGGATGGTGAAAATATACCCAAATAGATCAACAATCACAATAAATAAAGATGGACTGAATGCACTGATTAGCAAAGATTTTCAAAAGAGACTAAAGGGATAATCTAGCTATATTATTATATATTATATTATATATATATATATATATATATATATAATTATACATAATATCATGAAAGACCCACCGAAAGCAAAAAGTTTCAAGATAATTAAAAGTAAAAGGATAATAAAAGACGTACACTCTCCAAAAAAATGTTGGTGTATTTATACTAAAATTAGGCGAAATAAATTTTAAGGTATTATTAAAGATAAAAAGAGTCCTTGCAAAATGATAAAAGATGTGACTTACCAGGAAGATACCATGATTTCAAGTTTGAATATATCTAATAATATAATCTCCCCAAATTTATAAAACAGAACTGACTAAACTATGAGAAATTAATATGCCCACCACTGTAAAGGGAGATTAACTCATTCCTCTCAGTAACAGATTAAGCAAACAAAAAATTAGTAAGAATACAAAAAATTTGAACACGGTAAGTAAGAAGTTCAAATCTAATGACATACATGGAACTTTGCACATAACATCAACAAACACCCACTATTCCCCAGCACAGAGGAAACATCAAACGGATCAAGCATTCAATTAAGGCAGTTTCAGCAAACATCAAGTAATTGTAAACCCCATGCAATTAAGTTAGAAACAGATATCGAAAAAAGAAATTTAAAACTCTGTAAATCTGCAGATTAAAATATCCACTTCTGAATAACTCAGTGGTGAAAAAAGAAATCATGGGAAACATAAAAAACACTTATCTCTGAGCAATAATGGCACTCAGTTCTGATTCAGCTCTGAAGAAAGGATGAACTATTGACCCATGATGAACCCCAGAAGTGTTAAGTGAAAGAAGCCAGTCACAAAAAAACCCATATACAGTTTCAGAACATCTAAAGGCAAATCTATAGGCACAAAGTAAATAAAATGAATCATTTCTTAGGGATGCCCAGGTGGCTCAGTTGGTTGAGTGTCTGACATTGGCTCAGGTCATGATCCGTGATCCCAGGATCATGGGATCGAGCCCCACGTCAGGCTCCCTGCTTGGAGCGGAGCCTGCTTCTCCCTCTCCCTCTGCCCCTGCTCATGCTCGCTCACTCTCTCAAATAAATAAATAAAATCTTTTTAAAAAAATGAATAATTTCTTTTAAAAATGTGACCAAAACTGTTTTAAGAAGAAACAGAAAAACAAAACAGATCTTTGAACCTGTACTTAAAAAAAAAATAAATAAATAATGATCACAGGCCAATTCCACTCAAGAATGTAGATGTAAAAAACTGATATTAAGTATTAAATATTAAGTCAATGTATCAAAAAATACATCATAACCAAGATGGTTTTAAAACAATAATTCAAGGGGTGCCTGCGTGGCTCAATGGGTTAAAGCCTCTGCCTTCAGCTCAGGTCATGATCCCAGAGTCCTGGGATCAAGCCCCACGTCAGGCTCTCTGCTCAGCAGGGAGCCTGCTTCCTCCTCTCTCTCTCTGTCTGCCTCTCTGCCTACTTGTGATCTTTGTCTGTCAAATAAATAAATAAAATCTTAAAAAAAAATTCAAAAAATATTTCAACATTAGGACATGTATCAATGTAATTCAACATATTAACACACTGAAAGAGAAAAAATTATATAATCGCCACACGAAACAAATCAAAGGCATTTGGTAAATCCAATACTTGTTCACGATAACTATAATACATGATAAAAATTCTAGCAAACTAAGACCATAAGGGAACATTTATAGCCCTTAAAAAGCTACCTGTCAAAAACCTAGAGCAAACATTATACTTAGTGTGGAAATCTTAACAGCAATCCCACTGAAATGAGAAACAAGATTAAAGATTTCCAGGTTCACAGAGTCTAATCCACATTGTAGTGAGAGTCGTAGAAATGAAAATGAGGAAAAGTAGTAACTGGTTTAAAGATTAAAACAAAAAACAAGAACTGCCTTTCTCTTCTTGCAGACTATATGATTATCTACAGTGAAAAGCTAGGAAAATTTAGTTAAATTATTAGAATTAGTAAAAACTCGATGAGGTTGCGTACTTAAAACTGTACTTCCGTACTCCAGGCACAAAGTTAAAAAATATACTTTCTAAAAAGATACTATTTCCTCTATACGTACATCAAATTGAATATATAATCACAGAGGAAAATCTGATCTTAAAAGTTAATTCAAGGGGCACCTGGGTGGCTCAGCCGGTTGAACGTCCAACTCTTGATTTCAGTTCAGTTCCTGACGGCAGAGTCCTGAGACCAAGCCCCGTCTCAGGGCTCCCCGCACTGCAGGGATCTGCTTGAGATTTTCTCTCTCCCTGTTTCTCTACTCCTCCCCCTGCACATCCATACACATGCTTTCTCTCAGTCTCAAACAAGGAATCAAGTCTTTAAAAAAAAGCCCCCTTGAGCTTTGTTGAGCAGGTTCACTGCCACTAGTGGGACGGGAAAATAATCACAGCGCCGCTCTGCAAGTCGTGTAGTTTAGAGAAAGAAAAGAGAGCAAAAGGGAAAAACAGGCTAGAAAGTCCTTACTTTGCAACCAGTGTGACAACAGATTCAGGCAAGGATCATCCGCAGCTGCTTGGTCATTGGATCAAAGACAGGGAACAGGACAGTCACAGGCTTGGAGCCTATCAGCCTATCAGCCCTGGATTACTTAATGACTCAAGAAAAAGGCAACTTACAATGGAGAGCTCTGACAGAGACCGATTTCACCACATGCTCAAACTCAGGATCAGCACTAATGGGAGAAGCTGACGTTATAAGATCTGGTAAGAGGTATGCAATGTCACCTCCATAACAGTCTCGCTAAAACGAGGGACCCGATAAGACTCCAATCCAATCATGAGGAAGCAACAAGTTCACCCAGTGTGATGTTCTACTGGACAAGTGCCCTGAAATCTAGGTACACCCCCCACCCGCCCAAATGCCCCCCCCAACTCATTGTTTAGCCCTTCTAAGGCGATAACCCAGGAAACTGAACCTGTACCCTCAAAGGTTAGGAGTTAGGGGGCGGGGAGGTACTCAGCCCAACATTCAACAGGGGGCATCTGTGTGGGGCTCAGGAGCAGGGGCGGGGTTTGACCTACTCACCTCCCGGATGGCCCCGTCGCAGACCCGAATGACATTGAGGAATGTGGGCATGACCTGCGGCAGGAACTGTACACACTTGAGGCCCAGGGACTTGAAGATGAAGGTGATGGCCTGGACGACCATAGTGTGATGGTGTGACAGGGACTGGTCTCGGAAGATCCGCATCAGCGCCACCATGGACACAGCGGGGTAGAACTCATCCAACGGCAGGTTGCCCATGTTGACCAGCATCTCGCTGGTGCTATAGTCAGCTAAGACAAAACCATGGCAACGATCATGAGCTATACATGCCACGACCAACTAGGAGCAGAACCTGGCTAACAACAAGCAGCTAGACCGTCGTTCAGCATTCTCGGGGACACAGGACAGATGACGAACCCACGAACAGGCTCTCACGGCGAAAAACGCAAGAGCCTTTGGCTGTTCTATTACCCCGGCCACAAAAACCTGGAACAGTACATGATGGGTTTTCTTTAAATTGCTCGGTTCAACTTCGCTTATCATTACAGTTGACAACTTTGTAGTTGAAACCATTAATAAAAATAATGACTCTCCCAAATGAAAGTAAAGGGAATCAAATGAGGCTAACATCTGTTCAGCAGCTGCTTGGTGCCCCCAGGGACTTCGGATGAGGGAGCGGCGAATGCTAGCTGACCTGAACAGCAAGGATCGCAAAGATTGGGTGAGGGGTGGGTGGACGGTTCACTGACGAGGCCAAGCACTAGACCAGCCGAGACTGGACTGGCGCCGGGGAGAAAGGACGAAATGTGCAGGCACTGGGCTGAGACTCTGTTCCTGAGAGCCCCGGGTCTGGAGGGTAACGTCAGAGCTATGCTTCTCTGCTCTACAGAAGAACTGGAAGCAACAGGATTCCACCCATGGAGCTCAGAAACAAATTATTTTTAAAAGGCTCAGGGGTTAGAGCACTGGTCTTGTAGAAACAAAATACTTTGGGAAAACAACACTTCGCTGGAAAGGTTGGAAGAGCCACTGCTGAACTTTTACTCTTCCGGAAATAAGCCTGCCTGATGAACAACAGGTTAAGTCTAGAAAAATCTGCTGTAGCCCCATACCCTCCCCAATCGCTCAGGGTACTTGTCAAAAGGCAAAGGGGCTCCAAGGCCAGACCAGCTGATGAAAAAAAAGAGCCCTGGATTCGGATTGCTACCACTTTCTCTGTGCCCCTAAGCCTGGCCTCAGGTTTCCCTAGCAATTAAAATAAGGAGAATAAATTCTGCCCTGTTCCTCCCTGGGTGCCATGAGAATAGAAAACATCAAAGAAGACTAACAAAGAATGAGAGATGAGCAGAGGGGATGGGGTGATAATTCACATCTCTCTCATCAGCACCAAAAAGTGGGTATAGACTTGGCCTGTCGACTCTTGACAAAGAATGTGGGCAGATGGAAGGACTCTGGACACACTGGGAAGCAGCACCCCTGTTGTGATTCAAGAGAAAACTTAACTTTCCATTCAAAAGTCATGAAGTGGGCCAATATGCTCTAATCTGTTATCCAGCCCAAGGCTCTTTCTAAGCACAGCCAGCGAGGACTTTGTGAGGCAGGAACTTGGCGAGTCTTTCACAGTTCCCCTCCACTTACAGGAATCCTGACTTGACTTGGATTCAGATAGGCTGACGGCAGAAGCATCGCGGGACTGGTCAATCATGCCAATGTTTACTTTGTGCTTGTAGGGATCCAGGGCCCCTAAAAGCCCTAACACACGGATAGCCTAGGTGAGAAAGGGGAAGGAAAAAGAAAACATTCATCACAATGTCCGGTGTTGGTTTCGTGACTCCTCCTCCTCTCATGTCCCACGACATCCAGCTGACATCTGAATGAGCAGCTAGAAGAACAAAACGGAGGGCAGGACAGCTCATCAACACTCTGTCCGAGCACGTTAATGCCACAATCTCTCCATTCTCCCAGCAAAGTCTTTAAAGAACCAAGTTTGCCATGGTCCCTACCTCTCTCCGTGTCCCCTGGTTCTGCTCAGTCTTCAGAAAATTCAGCAGGACCTCAAGCAAAGTGGGGTATTTCCTGTAGGGCTCCACCACATAGCCAGTGCTGGCCACCAACTGTCCCAGGGTCCACAGAGCCACCTGGACAAGCAACAGAACAATGGTTTGTTGAGCCAGTGAGAGAGAAGAGAAAGCATGGTTTGTACTCTCTGTTAATGACACAATGAAGTAGGATGCCTGGGTGGCTCAGTCAGTTAAGCGTCTGCTTTCCGTTCAGGTCATGGTCCCAGAGTCCTGGGACCAAGTTCCGCATCGGGCTCCCTGCTCAGTGGGGAGCCTGCTTCTCCCTCTGCCTGCTGCTCCCTCTGCTTGTATGCTCTCTCTAACAAATAAATAGATAAATTCTTAAAAAAAGAAAAATGATGCAATGAAGCGTTAGAGGCTTTTCCAAGAAAAGACGTTTCCATGAACAGAAATCCTTGAGAGTCTGGGCATAAAAACAAGGCCACAAACCAACATACCCAGCACTAGATCAAGAGATAAAAGAAAAGCCCCACCGTTCTCAACGGAAATACACAGCCCTTCCACGTTCTGAGTGATTAATGGGAGAAATCAATTTAAAAGGAAATTAGGATTGTTCTTAATTTTGGTCTAGTCATATACTGACCTCGGTGACCAAACTAAATGAAGCCGGAGCTGGGGAAGGGTATGCTGAAGCTCTACTTGCCTCCACAGCTACAGGCCCATGCTTTCTCTTTCCCTCTTGGGGCTGGGGCTCTGACAGATAACCTGGATTTTCTTTTACCCAGAGGAAAGGCCACTGGCCAGCCCTGAGGATTACTGAACGCGAATCCAGGTCAGGATGGCTGCTAATTCTGGCTCCAGATCTTTCTTCATTTTCCTCAACAGATATTTCCGAGTACTTACTGTGTGCCAAGCTTTGGCTCAGGCACTGGCTGGGGGCACTAAGTGACGAAGAAAGGCAAGGGCCCTGGCCTCAGGGGCTTGTTCTACCCAGTCCGGAAGAAGCAGTACGCACCTGCCTTTTGGCCAACAGAGAGGAGTCCTGCAGCATGTCCATGATGGTAATAAAGAGTTCGTCCACCCATTTCCTCATTTCCAGGCCACTAACCTATAAAATGAAAAAGAGGGGTGGCAGGTAAGATTAGAGATTATGGCATTACAAAGTATTTTGATTTCCTCAGAGGCTAAACAGTATTCTTTCCATCCTACGGAGAAAGCAGCTATCCCCTTACCTGAGCCAATTCTCCTATCGTAGCCAAGACATTGTTGATCACACCTGGGTTTGGATCAGGGTCCGGATCTTTCAGTTTCAAAATTAAAGCCTATGAAAAAAAGGGATGATAAAAATGAATGCAGGACAGAATCTACTAGAAACCCTTCTTTCACGTGAGTAAAATTCACCTGAGAGACCATTTCAATCCTAGATAAATTACTTCTAGGCTTTATGAATCCAGGATTTCTCCAGAATGTGAATTCTAAAACTCTTCTCCATACTGAGCCTAGTTAGATGTATGAGAAAGCTGAGAAATGCCTTGAGAAAAACACGTTTCCTGTGCCTTCTCACACAGTACCTGATCATCTGCCAGATTCACATAAGTTCTGAAAGATTTCTAAAGCCTCTAACATATTCGAATTTTAAAGCTAACTTTTTTTCACTTTGAAGTACCTATTTTACACCAATCTCTACCTACTTCTCCTTTCCAAGCACATTTGATGATGTGCTCCAATCACTGTATCTTATCTCTTATACGGAGAGCCCTTTCCTCCAACTGGTGAGATTTTCACTGTTCTTTCACTAAGAATGTTTGATGTGGCCCTTGACCCTGAGCCTGGGACGGAAGAAACTATCTACTAAAAAACTCCCATTGTCTCAAAGGAGCGGACATAAGATGACTTGCAAAGAAAGTGCCAGCTTCTCTAGCTGCTATGACTTACCTTCAGAATGGGCTCCATGTAGGGGCGGATGAGCCGGGGGGCATTGGAGACCAGGTGCCCCAGCATTCGGGCACTCTGCTCTTTGATTCTTCCAATGCCACTGTGCTCCAGCTCTGTCAGAATCTGCAGGAAAGAAAGGGGTGGCATGGTAGAGAAAGTTCTAGAGAGGAACGGTGTATTGAAGGGGAAACACGGCAGGGAACCAGAGGAAGGAACCAGAATTGCACTGGATCCTATGGATCAAGGAGCTGCTGGATCCTCCACAAAGGCCAACTGCCGAGGACACAGCAGTGATGGGAAGACAGACTGCTGGACATCAGCCCCAGCCCCCTCGTCCCCCAGCCGTCCCCGAGCACAGCTTTAACAGTACGGCACAGGCCCAAGGGGCTGGGAACACCAACACGGACAGCGAGAGCCAGGGTCTGCAGAAATGAGGAACAAGGGAAGGGTTCTCTTTGAAAACAATCTTTGCAAATCACTGCAAATCACTATAAATAATGACAAGGAATCAGAGAACAGTCAGACCAGCTCTGCTATTGAAAGAAATATTAATACTCAGTAGTGGTTTCAGGGACGTCTAGATAAACCCAAACAGTCAGGGATTATACCAACAGAATCCCCTTGGGCCTTGATGAACAGAAATAACAAGTTTGTTCTGACATCCTTAAAACACCAGTAAACCAGCACATTCTACTCACTGTGACACAGATATAAACAACTTAATAAAGAGAGACTTCTGGCGAGCTGAAGTTGCCGGAAGGAAATCTCTGAACCGTGAGAAAAGTGCATGTTAACTCAGCTACCCAGAGGAAGAGTTTATAACTTAATAATATGTTTTGTCTTAGGTTATTGATTTAATAATTCTGACTTTCTGGATTCCTCCCGGCAGCCCATTTTCCCCTGTCACAGCAGACAGCAGTGAGAGGGGACAGAGGGGCTGCTGAGAACAGACCCACAGGAGCCAGGAGACGGCCGGCAGGGAGGAATCATGCCCGTGAGGAGAGCACCAATCTCCGGAGCATCAGGGGCCAAATCAAAGATCCCCAAATTCGCTTCCAGAGCCAGCAAGCATCCCTGTGCCCTGACAACGATGCCCTAGAGCCCCCTCTGATGATCGAGGGGCATGAGGAAAAGAGAGGCATGAGGAAATGTCCCATATCAAAGCGCGCAAATGTGCGATTCAACTTGAGAAGGTCTGTATCCACACTTGAAAACAAGAAAAATTATGCACCCAAAACCATAAGATACCTAGCAATAAACCTAACCAAAGAGGCAAAGAATCTGTACTCAGAAAACTATAAAGTACTCATGAAAGAAATTCAGGCAGACACAAAGAAATGGAAAAATGTTCCATGCTCATGGATTGGAAGAACAAATATTATGCAAATGTCTATGCTACCTAAGGCAATCTACACATTTAATGCAATCCCTATCAAAATACCATCCATTTTTTTCAAAGAAATGGAACAAATAATCCTAAAATTTATATGGAACCAGAAAAGACCTCAAATAGCCAAAGGAATATTGAAAAACAAACCCAAAGTTGGTAGCATCACAGTTCCAGACTTCAAGCTCTATTACAAAGCTGTCATCATCAAGACAGTATGGTACTGGCATAAAAACAGACACACAGATCAATGGAACAGAATAGAGAGCCCAGAAATAGACCCTCGACTCTATGGTCAAGAAATCTTCGACAACGGGACGCCTGGGTGGCTCAGTTGGTTGGACGACTGCCTTCGGCTCAGGTCATGATCCTGGAGTCCCGGGATCGAGTCCCGCATTGGGCTCCCAGCTCCGTGGGGAGTCTGCTTCTCCCTCTGACCTTCTCCTCGCTCATGCTCTCTCTCACTGTCTCTCTCTCAAATAAATAAATAAAATCTTTAAAAAAAAAAAAAAAAAGAAATCTTCGACAAAGCAGGAAAAAATGTTCAATGGAAAAAAGACAGCTCCTTCAACAAATGGTGTTGGGAAAATTGGACAGCCACATACAGAAAATGAAACTGGACCTTTCCTTACACCACACATGAAAATAGACTCAAAATGGATGAAGGTCCTCAATGTGAGAAAGGAATCCATCAAAATCCTTGGGGAGAACACAGGCAGCAACCTCTTCAACCTCAGCCATAGCAACTTCTTCCTAGGAACAATGCCAAAGGCAAGGGAAGCAAGGGCAAAAATAAACTATTGGGACTTCATCAAGATCAAAAGCTTCTGCACAGCAAAGGAAACAGTCAACAAAACCAAAAGACAACTGACAGAATGGGAGAAGATATTTGCAAACGACATATCAGATAAAGGGCTAGTGTCCAAAATCTATTATAAAGAACTTAGCAAACTCAACACCCAAAGAACAGTCTAATCAAGAAATGGGCAGAGGATATGAACAGACATTTCTACAAAGACATTCAGATGGCCAACAGACACATGAAAAAGTGCTCCACATCACTCAGCATCAGGGAAATACAAATCAAAGCTACAATGAGATAACCCCTCACACCAGTCAGAATGGCTAAAATTAACACATCAGGGAAGGACAGATGCTGGCGAGGATGCAGAGAAAGGGGAACCCTCCTACACTGTTGGTGGGAATGCAAGCTGGTGCAACCACTCTAAAAAACAGCATGGAGGTTCCTCAAAAAGTTGAAAATGGAGCTACCGTACAACCCAGCAATTGCACTACTGGGGATTTACCCTAAAGATACAAACGGAGTGATCCGAAGGGGCACATGCACCCAAATATTTAGAGCAACAATGTCCACAATAGCCAAACTATGGAAAGGGCCTAGATGTCCATCAACAGATGAATGGATCAAGAAGATGTGGTATATATACACAATGGAATACTCTGCAGCCATCAAAAGAAATGAAATCTTGCCATTTGTGACGACGTGGATGGAACTAGAGCGTATCATGCTTAGCGAAATAAGTCAATCAGAGAAAGACAACTATCATATGATCTCCCTGATATGAGGAAGGGGAGATGCAATGTGGGGGGTAGGAAAAGAATGAATGAAACAAGATGAGATCGGGAGGAAGACAAACCATAAGAGACTCTTAATGTCACAAAACAAACAGAGGGTGGCCGGGGGTAAGGGGGTAGGGAGAGGGGGGTGGGGTTATGGACACTGGGGAGGGTATGTGCTATGGAAACTGCTGTGAAGTGTGTAAACCTGGTGATTCACACACCTGTACCCCTGGAGCTAATAATACATTATATGGTTATAAAAAATTAAAAAATTTTAAAATAAATAAATAAAAAATTAAAAAAAAGAAAAAATTAAAAATGTGGGGGTTTCAAGGGGTAAGCTCAGTACATGGTAAGTTCATTCAACGGTGCGTCACATTCTCCAGTATCAGGAAAACTGAGATGGCCTGATAGCCCGGCGGCTTATTGTAACCTTCTAGAGGACACAGGCCATGCCTGGCTTATTCACTAATGTTTCCAGCACCCAGCAGGACCTGGAAGTTGGAAGATATCCAAAACATCTACTGACTGAACGAACACATTGATATTCTCATTAGGAAATATTTCTCTATCAGGCTTTTTAAAGCAGGATTTGGGTTGGCAGGCTCAACAATGATTTGTTTTCCTTCCCAAAACCTTAGGGATTTTAAAAAAGACTTCAAAGGATAGGCGCTCCTAACACAGGCCAGCAGTTGAAGAAATAAACCACCAGGCTACAAACAAGAGCGCCAACATAATACAATCCTCTAATTCGTTGACTGATGACATAACTTACAGTCACTTTAGTTATGATTGTGAATACACCACATTTCTCTAGGATGAAAGTTACCTATGTTAATGATTCATCTGTGTTTACGCTTTCTGTGGGTGGGTCAAGAAGGAGATCAAGAGGGAGGGACGGGGTGGAGTCCGCGAACAGGAAAGGACTGGGTGAGGCGCACTGAGACCCAGAAGAGGTCAGGCAGAAAGGACTGGACCACACACCACTCGCAAGGAGGCCATTTATGTGTGTAGGTGGAGACAAAAACTGGGGAAAGAGGTTTTAGCAGGAATGGAAAATCCTGGGGAGCCTGGCTGGCTCAGTCCATAAAGCATGCAACTCTTGACTTGGGGTTGTGAGTTCGAGCCCCACGTTCGGCATGGAACCTACTTAAAAAAAAAAAAAAAAAGTCCTAGTAGATCAAGCCACAAGGCCAATCTGAAGCTACCTTTGGTTCTAGTCTTCTAGCTGGCTTAGCTTGGCATCTGATATTATTTAAGAACAAACGCCAGGGATCACAGACCGGGGCAATGACCATGAGAAGCAATGTTGGAACCATTCTCATCCTTGGCCTCTGTGCCAGACCTGGCATCAGCAAGAGCAGGAGAGTGGAAAGGAAGGTCGGGCGCTGCGAAAACAAGACGCCATCTGCGGGCTGAGCGGAGAGGGCCAAGGAGTGCGATCTCTGGGGACTTGCCAGCAACAAGAGAAGAGCTGCAGAAGAGGTTAGCTGGGATAGGAGGCCCCTGGAGTTACACTGCCGAGAGGCTGATGAGGTGATCAGCACTGGAACTGCAACTGTGAAGCTGGGAAAACAAGCACTCTTGGAGCCAAAGGTGGCTTTTACCGGGTATCTCGACCTTTTTCTCCCTTCCTGGTCCTCGTCTCTCTTTCCCCCAACCACTCTCACAGTGACAGTCCCTTTGCCACTGCCTCTAGGTCCAACTGTCACACCATTACCTGGATGAGCATCTTGCGCAGGAAAGGCATGACGAAGGCCGGGTTCATGCTACTGAGCCGCCCCACGGTGCAGATGGCCAGCTCCCGGATCTCGAACACCTGGTCGTTCAAGGCCACAAACAGGGCCTGCAAATTCTCTGCCTGGGCCAGGTGGGCATCGAAGCGCTCATCCAGGGATGCCAAGACACAGTAGCGGATGTCAGGGTCTGCAAGGGCAATGATGCCTTTGAACGCCTCTTCAAAGCCATCACCCCTCTGGTCGTTTCCCAGATTCTGTACCCACCACCTCCAGCTTAGGGAGAGGGTACCACGTAACTTTCTCTCATCTCACCCGTCAAATCTTTCCTGTACTCACAGAAGCAATGGCAACAGAAATTAAAGACAGATGCTTTTACACCAGCAGGCTGGAGTAGCCAAGTCCAGCACTTTGGCTGAGACATCAGCGGGCTAAGGCCAAAAGTCTCTAGAGAGGCCATGCAATGCAGCTGGCTAATCCCAGCTGCCCCGGGCGTGTAAACTCCCCTAGACTGCTCCTGTCTCACCAGCCGTACCGGGATCTGTTATCCCAACCACGAGCAGCTTGCTGAGCACGTCTGCCACCACTTGCACCGCGGTCTGGCTGACCACGTGAGCGTGGCCGCTGATGAGGTGGACGGAGGGCGTGAGCAGGCGGGAGCAGGTGCGGGCGGCTTCCATGCGGATCTCCTTGTGCTCGCTGTTCAGGAAATGATCCGCACAGTGGCGGACGAACTGGGTCAGAGAGTGGCCTGGATACAAAGGCAGAGAGAAAACAAAATAAACACTGCCGCTCGAGACGGCACGCGTACAACTAGCTAACTGCATTTTTCATTTCATGGCTACGAATTCAACTTTCAACAAGATACTGAACCAGAACGCTTCTCTTTAAAAAGGGTTTACAAATGGGTTTCTGATTGGCAGAGAGGCAGAAGGGAGGCAGAGGAGTGGGGAGACAGAAAAAAAAAGGCATTCCAGCCACCCCCCCTCCTAATCCTTTATTTCCTTCAAAGAATGAATTATTTTGTTTTATTCTGACCCAAACTTTTATATTCCCAGAGAGTAAAACAATCCTTGATCAAATTTACCTTGTCGATTTTAGTTCCCAGATTTGAATACCAAAAGACAGTCTGGCGTAGGCTGGGTTTAAATAGAGCTACTTTCTATTCATTACAAATACATTATCCTGGGTGTTGATCAGTGCAAGTGGAGGGGCTACAAGAGGGAAACCACAGATGGCTATAAGCATTCAGATGGCACGTTTAGGCTTTTGTACTTGCTTGTTCCCCTGCAGTCTTGATCATTGCTACTACATGATTTTAAATTTCAAAAGTATTCGTTTTTCTCTCCTGAAATAGATCTCCCTAGGGCATTGATATGGGTTTATCTGCAGCTTAGAACTCCACAGTACAGCACTCTTGAAAATCATACTGCCATAGGAATGGAAATTCTTAAAAGCCTCCTGGCTTAAACATTTTAAAGCATTAAATACCATCTCAGCTTCATGGATGTGCGGGGGATGGGGAGCTCCATCTCTGACTTTCTCATCTCTGAAGCATTAATTCCTTGGATCAATGCATAATTTCCCTGAGCACCATCTGCCCCTAAACTCAGGATGGGACAGAGAGATAGAGAGCAGGAACTGACAGCACGTGCAAAGAGCCCAGGAGGCTGAGCTGCTACAAGGTCAGCTAGCGGGTCTCCTGGATCCCAGGAAGATCCAGGACTTCTAGGCGCCCTCCTTTTCTTGGGGTTCCCAGCAACACTCACCGTCTTGGCAAAGTGGCTACAATTTCTTACCTTCGAACTCAAAGCTGCCAAGAGTACGAAGAGCCAGAGTAATGCTGCCCACATCACTGGCCTCAGGCAGGGCTGTGAGGCCAGGGGAAGCCAGCTGATGGGCCAGGCCCTTGGGCATGCCCGGGTGCCGGAGAGGTTTGTGCATCAGGACCAGGGACAGCATCTTCAGGAGTCCATCCTGGATGTCCTTCTTCAGCTGTGGAATCTGTCGGCTCAGGTCGTACAGCACAGCAGTGAGGGCAGGGCTGAGGGGAAGGAAACCAGGCACTTAAGGCACTGGGCAAGACATTTGTCTGTTCTTGAGAAGAAACAGCCCCTCTTATCCAGCAAGGGGATTGGGGGCACCACTGCTTGGTCTTTAAAGTAGAAGGAATACTATAAAATAGAAGAGATGTCTTGAACTCTCTCGGCCATGTCAGAGATTTCAAAGCAATCTACGAATTTCTGGTCTTTGCCAGAACTTGCTTAATGTAATTTAGCCACTGCCGAAGACCAAGTCTCAATAAACAATCTGGGAAGCAAACGAGGAGCCTCGTCCTTATTTTATAGATAAAGAGAACTAAAGCGAGAAAAACCAGGCAGCTTCCCAACGATGCCGTGAACAGCTGCAAACATCAGCTAAGCCTGTCTTCTGCGCAAGGCCCAGTGGCCAGAGTGCCTGGTACATGACTCTTTCACTTAACCCATGTGACAACCTTGGACAAGAGGAGCTGCTATTATGCCCACTCTTCAGGTGAGAAAACTGAGGCTCAGAGAAGTTAAGTAACTGGTGAGAATCACACAGCTAACTAAAGGCGGAACCAGGGTTTGAAACCAGCCTGTGTTTAGTGTGAGCTCTCCTGCCTGTCCAATTTAATGAGCAAACACCCACGCTCGGCTCTATCAACGCTGTCCCATATGCCACAGGTCAAGGCTCGTACTACCCCAGATGGGAGAAGCTCAGGTTGCTGACACCCACCTCAGTCCCACTGCCAGCATGGGCTCCAGCAGCTCCTTGATATCCTGTTGGATGCCTGGCCCCATCGCCCGGGCCAGCATGCTGATACAGGTGAACACTGTGGCATCCACCTGCATGGCCTTCTGTCTCCTGCAGGGGACCAAGAGTGGCTACTTCAGACACAATGACATTGTGGGATGTCCCACCTCCAGATCACCTTGGGACAAGGAGGGCAGGGGATCAGGCATGGCCAAAATTTGCTGGTGCCCAGATTATCTACGGCACAATTCTAGGGGGCCGACCACACCCGAGACACTGTAGATTTGAATTTACAACAATCCAGCAGATGGCAGTCATGTATCTTGAGGAAGGGGCCCCTTTCTCGAATTTGCACACAAGGCATCATACAGGTTAGCGGGGCTGGCCAAGGTACCTATTTAGGAAGCAAACTGAACAGTGTATCTATCAGGGACCGGGGTAGGGCGCATCCATCGTATGGAAAATTCTTCTCCCCCACGATGAGAAGGCTGGGCTTTAGAATGGGGAGGCTTATCCCTTCACTAGACCAATCCTTGCTACTAACACAGAGGAAGATCAAAACACAGCTTTAGCCAACACTGACCACCCTCCAGCCTTAGAGGAGACACCCCGGCCTCTCCAGGTTGCAGGGTCCTGAAGGTTTTTCTTGTATTCTCTTCACTGGACGACTACAGGGGGTAGAATAATGCACCTCACTTCAGTGATAAGGAAAAAGTGAACATTAGGTCCCTTCACTTCTAGTCCAGAAGCTCTCTCTTCAGGTCTTACATCAAAAGGCCTTCGAAAGCCGGAGAAAAGAGCAAAATTAGGAGATTCCCAGTTAACTATAATACCAAAAACAGCACTGGCATCTAATGTGTTCACAAGGTATTCAACGTCCCCAAATATTTATATATGTATATGACTTCATTTGAAAAAGGCTGCCACTCCTCTGAGGAAGGGTTGAGCTTTGTGAGATTTGCTACACCCTGGGGCTTAATGAGGAGGAGAACAGGCGTCAGCTCCATGGAAACTGGGATGGAGCATCCTTCTCCCCATCCAGATGGGGCGGAAGGTAGAATCATAACAGAGATGCTTACTTATGGGCAAAGTCCTTAGGGGGTAGGGCTGCACGGATGATGTCCAGCACCCGAGGTAAATAGACCTTAAACTCAGATCTCACAGCCACAGAGAGCAGCCCCAGGGCTTGGAAGGCTGCTGTACGTTCCTTCTCCTTCTTGACACAGCTTAAGACATGGTTCATGGTATCTTGGAGGTACTGGGTATCTGATCATAAGAAAGACAAAGCATATGGCTCAAGGTCAGGGTTGGTGTAGATATCAAAGGTCAGAGTTCCTATAAAACACTTAAATATAAGAATAAATCAACGGAGAGGCGCATGGAGGCTCTGTGGGTTAAACATCTGCCTTTGGCTCAGGTCATGATCTCAAGGTCCTGGGATCGAGCCCCACGTTGGGCTACTTGCTCAGCAGGGAGTCTGCTTGTCCCTCTCCCTCTGTCTCTCCCCTTGCTTGTGCTCGCTCTCTCTCTAATAAATAAAATCTTAAAAAAAAAAGGAGGGGTACCTGGGTGGCTCAGTCAGTTAAGCAGCTGCCTTCTGCTCAGGTCATGATCCCAGGGTCCTGGGATCAAGCCCCACATCGGGCCCCCAGCTCAGTGGGGGGAGCCTGCTTCCTCCTCTCCCTCTGCCTGCCACTCTGCCTACTTGTACCCTCTACCTCCCTGTCAAATAAATAAATAAATAAATAAATAAATAAATAAATAAAAAAAAAAATCTTTAGGGGAAAAAAAAAAGGAATAAATTAAGAGAGCCTGTTGAAAAAAGGTAAAGAATTTTAGAGGCCGTATTAACGAAAGTCTTAAGCTTGATAATCACTCCTCAGATACATCTTTTAGAAATATTAGAAATGTAAGATTTTTTTCCCACTTTAATTAAAAACAAAAAACCAAAAACCAAAATCTTAAAGGGTCTCCAAAAACAGTAACATTGCATAATTATCCCCATTAGTGCTACATTTTGAGGGAAAGACTACATGCTCTTGTTTAAGAAATAGATGTTAAATCTTGCTTAAAAACAAAGAGATGATCATCTAAACTATTTTATATCACACTGAAATTTAAAGTAATATTGAATACTGTTGTAATAAACAGGCCACTCTATTCAGCTTAGGCCTGGAAATCACTTTGCTATTACCCAGAGATTTTTGTTATAGTTATATTTAATAGAACAAGACTTAGTCTGTAATTTGGGAAGCCACAAGTGTATTTTCATTAAGTTTCCATCAGCCAATGTGCACGGGTAAGCGATTCTTGGGCAATTTAAGCGAAAGTGTTATTACTCCTCTGAAGGTTGGAATTTCCTGATTTTTGCCTCTTCTGTTTCTTCCCTTCCATCCTGCTGGCCTCAAATCCACGCACCAGCAGAAAATACTGAGCAAGGAGGCAAGACCACAGATCTGCTAGCAAGTGAGGGGTGCCGAGGGCCCCCAGAAGCTCATTTAGGAGGCAGCAGAGTCCAAACAACACAGATGCCCCTTGTATTTACTCTAAAGAGAAAGGTCTTCTCTCATGGCTCTCAGGGTCAAAGCATTCTGGGGCTTGAAAACAGAAGAGCGGGGCGCCTGGGTGGCTCAGTGGGTTAAAGCCTCAGCCATCAGCTCAGGTCATGATCCCAGGGTCCTAGGATTGAGCCCCACATCGCGATCTCTGCTCGGTGGGGAGCCTGTTTCCCCTTCTCTCTCTGCCTGCCTCTTTGCCTGCTTGTGATCTCTGTCAAATAAATAAATAAAATCTTAAAAAAAAGAAGAAAACAGAAGAGCGAGGTCATGTAACCTCACAATTTCAGAGCACATCCACGAGGAAAGTGGGACTTCTGCACGGACACAGCATTTCAGCAGGAAAGGAGCTGAGGGTGACGTCCTTTGCCCAATTCAGCACCCTAAGGGACTAGGAATTGTTCGAGGTTCCGGCCCAATCAGCGTGTTTTTGATATGGCCAAAGCTTACGTCATCGGGAAGTTCAAGCAATGACTTCCAAGCTGCAAGCTTTAAAAAAGCATCACCTTCCCCATGAGGCCACACATACGGGGGCTGCCCAGGCTGCATTTCAATGACACATTTTAGTATAATACTTAATAAAACAACAAAGACCCACATCAAAAGAATACACCTGGGGGCCCTCTGAGCCTTGGTATCCTGCTCCTAGGCGGTCCTTTGAACTTACTGGGGTAACTGCTTCTATAGCATGCCAGACTTTGATCAAATTCGGCCTAGTTATTACTTTCTTTTGAACCACAGACTTTCAAACCACGGTTATTTAAAGCCCTACTGCATGGGGGCATGTCTGGTCATTAAAAAGGAGAACAGCTGCTGGGTACCAAGTAGGAAGAATGGAAAACTGAAAAAATACAATTTTCATGGTTATCCTTTCTCTCTGTTCATTGATGTTATGTGGCTAATGGTCTCGCCTTTACAGAACACATTCTCATCTCACACACAGCACGATGAATGCCAACCATATATTCTTCCCATTTTGTCTAGACTGGGGGGGTGAGAAATGAGTCTGTGTGCTAGGAGGGAAAGGCAGGAGGGTCGGGCTGACCTTCCGCTTCCCCTCCTGGCTCTCAGGTGCTCCTGAATGCTTATTAAGCACAGGCGACGGGCACCGTAGGGAGGTGGGAAGAGATGTCAAGATGGGGGTCTCTCCACTCAGCGAGGAGGGAGGTAAGAGAAGGATATTAAGTACAAACAGGCAACTAGAGTATTACTACCATTTTTAACCTTGACCTTCCTTCTAAAATGGATCTGAAGTGGGGGGCAGTAAAAGCAGAATAATGGCTTCCATCTACTGGGGCTTACTCTGGCCCTCGGGACGGGTGGTCAGGCATTCACGCAGCTCATCTTGTAAGGCAAGGACTGACCTTCCCCACTGACAAGTCAGGAAGTGGAGGCCCAGGAGGGTCAAAGAACCTGGCTGAAACCTCCAGTTGAGGACAGAAGTGGGATTCGTTTCCAGGTCAGATGCCGAACAGCTTCCCACAGATTCCCACAGCTGGGGGCCCTAAAGGAAGGGGGAGGAGAGTACGCCCGGCTGGAGTCACCCAGGAAGGCCGTGGGGAGAAGCCAGCACCTGAGCTGGGACAGCTGCAGGAGCCAGCGCAAGCCAGGCAGGAAGATGGGAGCCCACAGTCTGTCGTCTCTGAAACCTGCCTCTGAAACCTCCAGGCCCTCTTCCCTGTGAGCCGTGACCAGGGGCTGAGGCAGGCCGGTCACCGCATCCTCCCTTCCCCACAGAGAAGCTACTGCGTAGTATCTAAGACCCAAACTGCCCTTCCTTTGGTCTCTCCTAAGCCGGTCATGAACTTGTCTTCCATACACGCAGAGTTGCTTGGCTCCAGAACGGCCTCCCTGCCTGCACCCTGATTCTCCCTGTGACAGCTTGAACGAGGCGCGGCTGAAATCAGACGGGAGGCGAAGATACCAGACACGAGCCCTGCAACTGGCTTCAAACAAGAGGCAGACGTTGACTCTTGGGAACGACTTCTGTTCGATTTCCCTCCAAGAGGGAATGACACATGTCTGCGGACAACCTCACCTGTGAAGGCAGAAGGTCGAAACGCGGCCAGGCGGGGCAACAAATTAAGGATTGTCATCTGGATCAGCGAGTTCTTGCTATTCCTGCATTTCAGCACCCACTGGCACACCTGAGGGAGGAGGGCGAGGGTTGGTGAGGGAGCAGGAGCGCGGAGCTTGGGTGGGGGTCGGGGGGGGGGGGGGGCGGACCTCTCAGCACTTACCTGGTCAAATTTCTCCTCCATCAGGTCTCTGCAACACCGACTCTCCACCAGGGTAGATTTCGCTGGGCTGGGGGAAGCCCCGAACCCCATGAGGCCTTGGTGAGAGCTGTACCCCAGCAGTCCCACCAAGGCGTTGGACTGCGGGGGCTGGACAGCCTGGAAACTGGTAAAGGGGGTGATGTGGCGCGGTTTCGTGCCGAAGCCCATGAGGTCCTTGCAGTACTTGTCATGCACCAGCTGCTGCTGTGTGATTTCTTCCATTTCTTCTCTCAGGCGCTGTGTGGTAGGGGGAGGAGTCCGCTTTACTCACAGGTACCATTTGCCTACCGCTGTGGGCTCTGCAGAGTGACTCGTCTGCCCCACCCTGAAGGGGAACTATTTTCAAAGTGGGGGGTGCCCGCTTCTCATCTTTCTGGATTTGCCCAGAACCTTGCAGGGGGTTCTGTCCTAATTTAGGCAGAAGGGCACCACCTACTGAACCATGAAGGAGCAGAGCAGCAAGGGGCTGGCTGCCAAGGACCCCTCCCTTGGTTTGGGAAAGCTGAGCTGCAAATGGCCATGACTCCAGACCTAAGGCTGTGGCTGAGAAGACTCTGGCGAGGGTGACGGGCAACCCCACGCCCGGGTCCTGGCAGAGAGGACAGTTGCCTCTCCTCATCAGAAACCCAGGCAGAAACAACTTGGGCAAGTAATTTTCTCAGGAGCCGAGGAATTCCGTGGCAGGTGGGGACTAACCTGACTTACTGAGAATTCACATCTATGTCCTCCTAGTCCAAGGGCTGCTTAGTGACAGTCCAAACTGAGAAGGACATAAAACAATGCGTTTCTCAACTTCCATACTCTTCCCGACACAGGCATTCTCACTTTTCAGACACGCTCTGCACTATTCTTATCAAGCTCACCCAGGACTCTGATGCTGCTACATGGGATGGTCAATTCTCAGCCTTCATCTTGTCTTCATCTTATCTGACTTATCTGCAGCATTTGATGCAACTTAAGATTTCCTCCTCTGAAAACTCCTTCTTCCTCGCCTTCTTGGATCCCGGGCTTTCCTGGCCCCGTGCATCTCCTCTCTTCCCCGCACAGCTGCCCCTTGGTCCCCCCTGTGCTGCTCATCTCCTGACCTTGGGTATCAGGCCCCACCTCTCCTGCAACAACACTAGTGCTCTGCTGGGGATCTAGTCACCTGGTCTCAGGACTTGACGTCACAGCTATGTGCTGATGACTCCCAAATCCACGTCTCCACCCGGATCTCCCCAAGAAAGACTCAGTGCAATACCCAACGGGTGTCTCAAACTTAACATACTCATAAACAAACTCCTGACCTTCTACCCCAAACCTGCTCCTTCTACCTCAGTCCTCCTGTCTCAGCAAATACCACCCTACCCTCCCAGTCACTCAGGCCCAAAACCTTGACTGCTCTCCTTCCCACTGAGCCCCAAGTCCTAAATTCAGAATCTAGCTACTCCTTGTGCCTCCACAGGTCCCCCTAGGATTCAAGCCTCTGCTAAGGATGCTGCAGTTCCGTCCTAACAGGACTCCGGACATCAATCAGCCCGGGGCCCTGATGATAATCCACTCAATACGGCGGCCACAGCGATCCTTCGGAAACAGGAGTCTAACGTCACTTCACTGCCCCAAACTCCCTAACAGCTTCCCACTTCACACACGCGGTCCATTCGGCGGCTCCCAAGATCCCACACGATGTACCCCTTTCCTTACAGCAGCGTTTCTCTGACCCCATCTCCCGCCTCCTCTCTCCTGTCACACAGCTCAGTCCCAATGGCCATCTCGTTCTCCTCCAAAGGCAGCCTACTCCTGCCCCGAGGCCTTCGTGCCTACAGAACCAGCTGTCTGGAATGCTCTGCCCAGGTATCTATTTGTATCTGTCTTTCTTACCTCCTTCTCAACTGTGCCCAAACGTTACCTTCTTCTTTTTTTTTTTTTAAGATTATTAATTTATTTATTTGACAGACAGAGATCCCAAGTAGGCAGAGAGGCAGGCACAAAGAGAGGAGGAAGCAGGCTCCCCGCTGAGCAGAAAGCCCGATGCGGGGCTCAATTCCAAGATCCCGAGATCATGACCTGAGCCGAAAGCAGAGGCCCTAACCCACTTTCTAAAATGTAATCCTTGATCCATGCTAGCACCTCCTGGTCTCTTTGCCTGCCCTACTTTTCTCCAGAACATTCAACATCACACGATACCCTACAGTTGAGCCTTGAACAGCAGGAGCGTGAACTGCACCGGTGCATTTACTGTGGATGTTTCCCCATAAACCCAGTACTTTCTTTCTTCTGATTTTACCAGATTTTATATTCTCTAGCTTACTTTGTTGCAAAAATACAATATATTATACACCTAACATATTGAAATGTGTGTTAATTGACTGTTTATGTTATCGATAAGGTTTCTGGCCAACAGGAGGCTATTAGTAGTTACGTTTGGGGGAATCCAAAGTTACGTGTGGATTTTTGACTGCGTGGGGGGACTGACCCCCGGACCCCTGCATCGTTCAAGGGTCAGCTGTGTATCTTTTTACTTATTTGTGTATTGTCTCCTCCTGGTAGAATAGAGTGTTTTATTCACCGCTGCATTATTCCGGCTCTTAGGACTTGGCGCAGATGACCCATGGCAGGTGAATGCTGAATGCATTAACAAGTTATAAAATTATAACCTTACATCTGGAATAGTTCTTTGGAACTGACAAAATTTACAAAGTTCTATTTCATTTAAATCTATTCAGGTGACATTCTGTTCTCCTGGGAGAAAACAGAGACCCCACAGTGGGGAAGGCTACGGTGGAAAGCCCAGGTTATACCTGGGTGAGAATTCTCCGAGGGTGACCGTTTACAGAAGGCCCACACTAGCAGGCGTCCTGCCAGGCGCTACACGTACAGTCAACCCTTGAACAAGGTGGAGGTTAGGGGCACAGACACCCCACGCAGTTGAAAATCCACGTGTAGGGGATTTTTCAGGCTCCCTGGTCAGAGGGGAGTCTGCTTCTCTCTCCCTCTCTGCCCCTCCCGCCCACTCACGCTCGCTTGCTCTCTTTCAAATAAATAAAATCTTTAAAAATAAGTAAAGGAGGGGCGCCTGGGTGGCTCAGTGGGTTAAGCTGCTGCTTTCGGCTCAGGTCATGATCTCAGGGTCCTGGGATCGAGTCCCACGTCTGGCTCTCTGCTTAGCAGGGAGCCTGCTTCCCCCCTCTCTGCCTGCCTCTGTGTCTACTTGTAATCCTTCTCTCTGTCAAATAAATAAAATCTAAAAAAAAAAAAAGTAAGTAAAAATAAGTAAAAATAAGTAAGTTAAGTAAATAAATAAATAAAAGAAAATCCATGCATTACTTCTTCTTTTGTAAAGATTGTATTTAGGGGTGCCTGGGTGGCTCAGTGGGTTAAAGCCTCTGCCTTCGGCTCAAGTCATGACCCTAGGGTCCTGGGATCGAGCCCCGCATCAGGCTCTCTGCTCAGCGGGGAGCCTGCTTCCTCCTCTCTTTCTGCCTGCCTTTCTGCCTACTTGTGATCTCTGTCAAATAAATAAAATCTTAAAAAAAAAGATTGTATTTAATTATTTGACAGAGAGATAGGAGAGCACAAGTAGGCAGAGCAGCAGGCAGAGGCAGAGGGAGAGGGAGAAGCAGGCTCTCTGCTGAGCAGGGAGCCCAATGTGGGGCTCAATGCCAGGATGCTGGGATCATGACCTGAGCTGAAGGCCGCAGCTTAACCGACTGAGATACCCAGGCACCCCCATGTGTAACTTCTGACTTCCTTAAAACTTAACTACTAATAGCCTACTGTTGACCAGAAGTCTTACCGACAATAAACAAGTGATTAGCACACATTGTGTATGTGTACTATATGCTGTATTCTTACAAGAAAACAAACTAGGAAAAAGGAAATGTTATTAAGAGAATCATCAGGAAGAGAAAGTGCATTCACAATACCATACCATATTTATCGATAACCAAAGTGTATGTCATCTATTGACAGGATGAATCGTCTGTTAGTACCTACGTGAATACTGTCTTATCTGGAGCAAAATAATACAGATGTTATATGCATTACTGACACCACACAGCAAAAATGAAAAGATAGTGAAAAAGAAATTCGTATTTATTTATAACGATTCAGGCACCGATAACAAAGATGCAGTGATAAGACTGTTTTAGGGCAGCTTAGTGACATTGAGACGATTGCTTCATGGCAGCCTAGCCTATACTCTAATGAATGAGTTGTTATTAAATTTTTATAGTATATAGTACTATAGTCATATTCATAATATAGTATGGAAACACCGATTGATACATTTTTTTAAAAAAACCCACTTACCTGCAATGACAGGCTGATATGAGACAGGCACACTATATGGCCATGAAATTCTTTGAAAGCAAAGTTACAAAACGGTAAGAAAACCAACACGTTACTAACTTTCACTGTACAGTAAACGTCACTCACCTTACGCCGACACAGGGACAGGCTGTCCATTTCTGCATGAGCTTTGCACACGAGGTTCCACATGATCGAGTCTTAGGCAATGACAGTGACATAAAAACACCTTGTACAGTCTTGCTGTACAGTCAATAGATTTTCACACAGAGACTCACAAACGCACAGTAGCGAAGTTTGTTAACTGGACGGCACAATGACTATATCTTCCCTATCTGCTAGTGGGAAGTGGCTTGCAGGAAGGGTCTGTGTTCTTGCGGTGTCTCACGGTGAGCAGACTGAGACAGACGAGGCGCCAGCTTGCTGCGGCAGGGGTGGGAGAAGTGGGAAGGGAGGCAGGGGACACGGCACACAGAAGTATGTCATAATTTGTTTGACTTTTTGGCTTTCTCGTTTCTCTACAAATGTCCTTCTACAGTAGTGAGCCCTCTTCCACGGTCGGCTTCATTTCAGTGCCTGCATCACAGAAGGATCCATGTCGTAAAAGGCGTCAAGTGCAATCTTGACTAATCAGACGCCCCCTGGGTCCTGGCCCTGCTTCTTCCAGGTCCCTCTCCCTCATCATCCAGTGCCAGTTCGGAAACACTCACCTCCCGCAAGTCATCTTCTGCTCGTTCCTCTGCTGTGGCATCTGTTAGGTCTTGAGATTTTCTAAGATTATATCACTCTTCAACACCCCCTACCCTTTTTGGCCATATCCGCTTTCTTTTGATCTCTTTCATGGTTTCCTTGACTGGCTCTGTTGCAACTCCTATGAAGTCATGCATGAGATCTGGTCACAGTTCTCTCCAGCCGGAATGTATTGTTTCAGGCTGGATGACATTTGGGGCTTTTTCAACAACAATGGCATTTTCAATGGTGCGATCCCTCCAGAATTCCCATCACGGTTCTCCTCCGTAGTGTTGACAATCCTTTTCATGAAGTACCGTGTATAATGAGCCTTAAAGTCATGACCCAGATCTGGAGGCTGAATTAGAGACGTTGTATTTGGGGGCAGGTAGGTGATTTTGATGGCTGGTACTCCCGGGGTTCTGGGTGGCCAGGAATGTTGTCCAATATTGCAAGAATTTCAAAAGACGGTCCCTTACCGGCACGGTACGTCTTGACTTCAGAGACAAAGCAGAGTTCTTTTGGTGTTTATCTCTTCCCTTCAAAGCTCCAGGGCTAGCAACTTATAGATAAGGGCCGTCCTGATCATAAAACTAGACTATGTTGCACAGTGAGAGAATTAGCCTGCCACTTCCTGCCTGGAATCCTGGTGCTTGCTTCTCCTCCTAATAAATGTCCTTTGTGGCATTTTCTTTTCCGGAGTAAGACACTTTCGTCTGCATTAAAGGCCTATTCAGGCACATATCCTTTCTCTTCAGTGATCATCTTTAGGGCCTCTGGGAACTCATCTGCTGCCTCTTAGTCAGAAGCAGCGGCTTCTCCTGTCATCTGGACTTTTTTTTTTAAAAGTCAAACCTCTTTCCAAACTTATCAAACCATCTTTTGCTGGTATTCAATTCTCCAGCTTTCGGTTCTTCACCCTCCTTTTGCTCTAAAGTTGTCAGATAATGATTTCCCTTTTTCTTGAATCGTGTTAGTCTGGGAGTGTGCCTTTCTTATGGCAATCCTGTACCCACATAAAAGCTGCATGTTCAGTATGAGATAAAAAGAGATTTTTCAAAAAGCACAGGATTTTTGTGCCCGTTGGCATAGCTGCAGCAACAGCTTCACACGGATTTCCTTTTCCTTTTTTGCAACAGTCCTCGTGCTGGATTCCTTTGTCTTGAAACGGAGGGCAGGCACAGTTGCAGACCTTAATCAGTGTCCCGCAAGCAATTCACCTTTCTTAGAACATCAGGACTTGCTTCTTGACTCTCTCACTAGTGGCTCTTGGTCCAGTTCCATAGTGGTTTTTTTTAAGATTTTATTACTTATTTATTTGAGAGAAGGATCACAAGTAGACAGAGAGGCAGGCAGAGAGAGAGGAAGAAGCAGGCTCCCCACTGAGCACAGAGCCCCATGCAGGGCTGGATCCCAGGACTCTGGGATCATGACCTGAGCCAAAGGCAGAGGCTTTAACCCACTGAGCCACCCAGGCGCCCCCCGGTTCCATAATATTATTCAAGGTAACGGTACTGCACTAAATGTGACGGAAAACACAGGAGAAGTGCGACAGGGCACTTTTCACGGCGACGTGTTATTTACTGGAAGGGTGAACAGCGCACACAGATGAGCCTCGCACAGCATTTTAGCCAGACATTTACAACTCTTGAGCTCATGGCAACAGCTACAGCAAGTGGCTACAGAACTACTGTAGAAGACAGAATGTCACGCAGATTTTATGCAGTTAGGATTTAATATTCATATCTTCAAATTTGTTCACGTTTCTCTAGATTGTGAACGGTGCCCTATGTATTTTGTAAGTGCTGGTGTGCGTAAGTTCAGGTAAATTTCTAATTTGTGTAATAGATTTGTATATATTTTGTGGTAGGAATGAAAGAGACTAGTATTTACACAGATCTTATGTATTTGTGACATACCTAACTTCTTAATTTAGTCAATGTTTCTAGGCTACGTGATTCATCTGTTGGGTTTCCAGATGTTACAAACCTCCAAAAAACTTCCCAACATTTTTACTGAAAAAAAGAAATCCACATATATGTGGACCCATGCAGTTCAAACCTGTGTTGTTCAAGGGCTGACTGTATTTATTAACCTCACAGGAGCCCAAGGAGGTGGATGAGATCCCCGTGAAAAGCAAGGAAAATGAGGCTAAAGGAAGTAAAATAATGTGCCCAAGTCACACAGTAGAGAGAGGAGCGAAGGTTCCCAGCTAGATTCCTGGGTCCTACACACAGCAGCAGGTGCAGCCCCACACTACAGCATGACCATTACCTAATGACCTCCAGGTCTATTAAAGCAAGAAGCCCAGGGGCAAAATTGCACACCAGCTCACTCCCCGGAGGCGGACTCGTGGACAGAGCTCTACTCCCACATATATCCTGCATCCAGCAGACTGACACGGAAGCTACACCATGAGTCTACACTGCCAACACCGGTGGAGCTCACCACCATCACCCGCCCAGACCACTTCAATAGGCCCCCAGGCAGCCAGGAGAACCGAACCCCCAACTACAAGCAGTGTAGTTGACCAAGGGCCCCTGATGTGACTCTGAGATTGTCACCATGTTGGTGGCACGGCCGCACCTGCCATGGGCTGGCTGCCTCTAGCCAAGGAAAGCACACGGGAGCAATGCTGGGGCGGGCCTCCCTGGAGAGCCAACTGTGGCCTGAGGCCCCCACGGTGGCCCTGCATGGGAGCCTGGCATGCTTCCAGCCCACTCTCCTTCGCTGTCTTGTGATGGCTCACCGGCCTCTCCCTGCTGCCTCCCAGTTTTTCTCTCCCAGGCTACTTCCCCAACAAAAATGCTGGACTTTTAACCACACCCCCTAACTAGTCTCTTGCTTTCATTCCTGCCCCTGCACAAGCTTGGCCCCACAAGTTACCAATGATTATTAAAAAGAAGGTCCTCATACCACTCCCCAGTATCCACACCCCAGATTTTTGCAGTGAGAATAAAAGCCAGTGCTTACCACGAACCATGAGGCCTCCGAATTTGGCCCCTCCCCTCTCTCCCTTGGTCTTGTGCCCCACCGACATGTCCCTTTTTTTCTGTTTCCCAACCTTGTCAACTCTCTCCCACCTCAAAGCCTCCATCTGGCACGCAATCTCCCCGCCTATTGCAAGGCTCACCCCTCCATGTCCCGCAGGTCTCAGCTCAAACAGCACCACCCCGGCGAGGAAGTCATCCTCTCCCTCTGCTCCCCTCCATCCCATTACTTCCTAGGACTTAGTGCTTTTCTGAAATGACCTTGCTTACTTGCTTATCGCCTGTGTCCCTTACATCATATCCTCGTAAGGACAAGGATCTCGCCTGTCCTGTTCACGGAATGGCATGTGGGAAAGCAGACTCCCTGCTGACATGGCCTCTCACCTCTCCCTCCATGCTGCTGATGCGGACCAACTCGTTGAGGATCAGCAAGGCTCCATGGATGCGATCATCCCGGTTCATGCCCTTCTCCTTGGCCAATGTCTCATCAAACCCTTTCTCTGCTTCTTCAAATGTGTGCTAGGAGAGATACAGAATGTGTTAATTACCCAAGGTCCAAAGGCAGAAAGAACACAGGCCTACCCCGTCTACACAGAGGGTTCTGCGGTGTGACCAGGCCTGCTCAGTGGCTTGTACCAGCAACATCAATGATACGCAGTTTCCAAGTTCTCTCCTTTAATTTAGCTTGAACCCGCACAACACCATGAGGCAGAGACCACGACCATCCCTACTTAGATGAACAACAGAGGCTCCAGGAAATTAAATGGCTTGTCCAAGTTCACACAGCAAATTGTGCCAAGCCTAGAACCCAGGTCTCCAATACCAAGTTCAGGGCTCTCTTTGTAGTATAAGCCCCTTGGTTAAGGTTTTTTGGCACCAGCAATGAGCACAGGGCTTATGATGCTGGAGGAGAGAAAATCAGCCCTTTCTAAGTATCATTGTATGTTGCTGCTTCTCAGATACCCATTTTTCTATAATTTAAGAGTATATTTTTTATGATTTAAGAGTTTCTAAGTATCATTGTATGTTGCTGCTTCTCAGATATACATTTTTCTATAATTTAAAAGCTCTAAGAAGAGAGCTCTTATAAGTGTTGACAAGAAGACAGTGAGTCAGTTTAACTGGATCACATTTTCATTCTTAGTGGTATGTAAAATAATGGCGTGGCTACCAACAGATCTTTGCTTTAAAGAAATCCAATGGAATAACTACTGATTCGTACTGAGCTTACGAAATCACTGGAGACCCATGCAAATGTGACGCCTGCTCTGTGGCAAGGCCCCGTGGCAGCCCTTTGGGCCAGACGATGCTGTACGTAACGTGCTCTGCAGGGGGTGGGATGGCCACATGCTCACCCGGTACCACTGAGGCTTCTGCATCTCCTTTGGCTCACGCTGGGTGGTGAGAATCAAACAGGCACGAAGGGCGGCTACGGCTCCCTCTCGGATGGCCTGTTTGGGGTCCCACACGGCCACAAAAATGTTGTCAAAGAAGGGCTGCACTTGCTGGAAGAAGAAGGTGGGGACGCTAATGGCCAGCTCCCGGAGAACCAGAACCTGGGAGAGAAAAGCACACAGAGGACTCTCATCTGTATCGACAGTTTGGTTCTGTCGCGATAGGCCTCTTGTCATCCTGGAGCATAAATATGCGTCAGGAGGAGAGCGAACTTGTCCACCCTCCTAGCTAGGAATCTCTGGGGACGTAGGAGTAAAAATAAAATTGATCAAACATCTCAGTGTTCGTTATCCTAGGGTGCTTACAAACCCAGGATGCTCATCATGTTAGAACATAAGCACTGGGGATGTCTGGGTGGCTCAGTCAGTTAGGCAGCTGCCTTCGGCTCAGGTCATGATCCCAGGGTTTTGGGATCGAGTCCCACATTGGGCTCCTTGTCGAGCAGGGAGCCTGCTTCTCTCTCTGCCTCTGCCTGCCACTCTGCCTGCTGGTGCTCTCTGACAGGTAAATGAATAAAATCTTAAAACAAACAAACAAACAAACAACACACAAGACCTACAAGGTCTTGTTTAAAAACAAAAAACAAAAAACAAAAAACATAAGCTCTGAAAGGTAGATGTGTTTTATACTTTGTATACTGCCCCACTGACAGCCTAAAATCATCCCTGGAACACAGCATTAATTGATAAGCATTTATTGAATGAACTAATAATGCCATTTGATTTTTAATCTTGCTATTATGTTCATCTGAAAGTGGAAGAAACTGAAGGTCAGAGGCTGCTCTAAATTTCAGAGTCAGGAAGGACAAAGCGGACTTGAACCAAGCTCCATGTATCTGTCCCTCCCCCAGTACGAGGATCCCCGCTTGTGGGGCTGGCTTCTAAAGAGGGAGCCAACCGGAAAGGATCCAAATGACGCTTTGATCCCTACCACATTCATTCCTAGATTCTCTCTCTCTCTCTCTCTTTTTTTTAAAGATTTTATTTATTTATTTAAGAGAGCAAAAGCAGGGGGAACTGCAGAGGGATAGGGAGAAGCAGGCTCCCCGCCGAGCAGGGAGCCCAATGCGGGGCTCGACCCAAAGACCCTGGGATCATGACCTGAGCCGAAGGCAGATGCTTAACTGACTGAGCTACTTAGGCGCTGCCCCCTCCCCGATCCTCTCTCTTAAGGACAGACTCCCTCATCTCACAGCTTGAAAGTCTGCTCCTCCAAACCTGCCTTTTTCAGGGACGAGCCTCAAAAAGCAGTGGGAATGTCGGGGTACCTAGTTGGCTCAGTCAGTTAAGGGTCCAACTCTTGATCTCAGCTCAGGTCTTGATCTCTTAGTCATGGGTTCAAGCCCCACGTTGGGCTCCACAATGGGCATGGAGCCTTCTTACAAAAAAAAAAAAAAAGAAGTGGAGATACACCAAGAGAGGAGGAAAAGAGGCTCCCACTCCCCCAATGCAGAATAGCCAGCGGGGAGAGAGGAAGTCTGGGCCAGGTACTAATCGATCAATAAATGCCTAAAAAACAAACAAGAGGGGCGCCTGAGTGGTGCGGTCGGCCAGCAGCTCAGGCTGTGATCTCCGGGTCCTGAGACTGAGTCCCGCCTCAGGCTCATCCTCAGCAGGGAGGCTGCTTGAGGCTTTCTCTTCCTCTCCCTCTGCCCCTCCCCGCACTCTCTCTCACTCTCAAATCAATAAATTTAAACAAACAAACAAACAAATAAATAAGACAAGAAAGGCCTGAAAGGAGGCAGGCCCCTGCTCCCAGGGGGGGAGGTGAAGGCCCTGCGGCCCCTGCTCCTCCCCTATTCTTACTGCCTCCGTTCTCCCAGGGGACAGCACAGGGACCTTGATAGACACTGAGAGGATCGCACAGACAGTTGTCTGGGGATTTGGAAACCTTCTGGCTTGTGGCTTCTTCTCTTGACTATGGCTGAGGGGTGCCTAATGCTTAGGAGGCAATGTTGATTCTAGAAAATCAGAGGTCAAGGTATGCGATGCACTTAGGGCTCCCTCTCCAGCAACAAAAGAGAACTCTAAGTTTTCTCTTCAGATATGGAGCTCAGGGCAAAAAGAGAAAGGGATTCAGGACAGAACTGAAGTACCCTAAGAAGCACAGTGGCTTAGCCTAGAACGTTCCCTCACTGTCTGCGGTTAAGGGACCTGAGCCCGTTTTGGGGGGGCCCCGCCCCCACGGGCACTCACAGCGGCGTGTCTCCGGCCCTCGTTGCGGTCGGCGCCCAGCCACTCCAAGGCTCGCTTCACCTCAAACTCCACATACTCAGCCGTAAAAGTGTCGCCTGCCATGGCGAGGCGGCCAATGGCCTTGGATGCCATCTCCATGACGACTGGGTCATTCGAGGGGAGGAGGTTCCGCAGATAGTTCGCGAATCTGCCGATGCGAGTGGCATTTCCACCTTCCACTCCTATGAGGCTGGCTGGGAAAGAGAGGGAGGCCAAGGGTGAGGACAGGCACGGCCTCCCCCGGAGAGCGGCTGCCTGCAAGGAACGCTGGCAAGTGGCCTCTTCCTTCTACTTCGAGCACAGAATGCAACTTCCAGATGGGAAGGATGGGGATAGTTTTCATTGTAAAGCAAAAGACTTGATATTTGTGCCAGAACTACTTACCTAAAGCTAAATAACTTCATTTTAGCACAGATAATTTATTTTCCCAAGAAGAAAACGAGAACGAACTGAGAATGAACAGGAATCCACCAAACCAGGCCCTGGGATTGGCGGACGACATGCTTTTCATCTGTTCGCCGCCTCTCCCTTCCATTCGTGAGCCCTGCTATGCCAAACTGCTCTAGGGGGACACCAGAGCCTGTGACAAGCCACGTGGGGTGGCAGAAGGGTGGGTGGCTTCTAGTCTCAGCGAGGCTACTATCTGGCCCTAGAAAAGCTGTGCCACAGGTCTCAGACTCTGGATCTGAAAATACCAGCTCTGCCCATGCTGCTACAATTCATCCCGGAATAAGTACACGGAAAGCCAAAAGGCTCCTTAAAAATTCCTTAAATAGATAAGAACGGGCATCAGTACATAGCAGACACAGGTGCAGTGGACACAAAGCTGAGCCACCCTTTATTCCCAGCTGTTACTCTCACCAGAGACTCCGTCCTTACCTATGGCCAAGATGCCACCTTTCCTCTCGTTGGCATCTGAGCTGGAAACCAGTTCAAAAATGTGATGGTTCAGCTGATCATAGAAGCGAGTAGACTCCTCCTGACTCATCTGCAATGGAAGGTGTACTCAGAACAGCTTCCGCTGACTCCCTGAAGCTGGGGCAGGGGTGGGGGAGGGGCAGCTTCCAGGGGGAGGGGGGAGACTGAGCAGCAGCTGGTGGGCACAGCTCAACCCAAAGAGGACAAAGCTGCTGCCCACTTTCACAGTTGTAAACTGTGGCATCTGTTTATGGGACAAACACTTGTCGAGCCGGCGACATCCCGGCGTTCCAAGGACGAACAAGACACCGTCCTGACATCACTTGAGCTGACTCTCTAGAAAGTCCCAGGCTACCAACTCTCTAAACCCATCCCAACCACTGCTGTCAGATGGAAGGAACTGAAGGTCTAGAATATGCCATATTCTGGATGTGCCATAGAACCATCCAGCCGCTGCAAAGGAACCTGGGTGTTCTACAGACAGGAGGGATTAGAGGCCTCATGTTCCAAACCCTCCCTGAGTTGTCAAAAGGAATCTAAACCGCTGCTGGTACATTTGGACCAAACACCCCTGGACGAATCACGGAAGCCCCAACCTCTCGAAGCTCCATGGTCACATAGTGCTGGAGCTCCTTGGCGGCTTTGGCCCTGGTCTCCTCATTCCGGCTCTTCAGGCCACTGGCGAACTGCTGCAGGACGCTCACATTGCTAGACGTGGTGGTGGCTGCGGTGGCGGCAGCGGGTCCGGTTCCCAGCATCTTGGCCTGAGGTTCTTTGGAGAGAAACTTCCTTGAATGCTCTGCATCACAAACCACGGGTGATGAATTTATTTCTTTACGGCCAGGGTTCCTCAATACAGGTCTCCACCCCTCCCAGGGCAGGAAGGAGATCCTAAAAAGGTTGGGAGACCTCACCAAGGAACATACAGAAAGCCCTGATTTAGTCAACAGTGACTGGCATTTAAACAGGCAGCATAGGGTGCCTGGGTGGCTCAGTGGGTGAAGCCTCTGCCTTGGGCTCAGGTCATGATCTCAGGGTCCTGGGATTGAGCCCCACATTGGGCTCTCTGCTTGGCAGGGAGCCTGCTTCAACCTTTCTCTCTGCCTGCCTCTCCGCCTACTTCAGATCTCTGTCAAATAAATAAATAAGATCTTAAAAAAACAAAAAACAGGTGGCGTAGCAGACAAGGTAAAACTGTGGGCTGTGGAGCCAGACTACCTAGGTTCAAATCCAGTCCAAAATTACAGGGCGCCTGGGAGGCCCAGTCGGTGAAGCATGTGCCTTTGGCTCAGGTCATGATCCCAGGGTCCTGGGATCGAGCCCCCGCATCGGGCTCCTTGCTCAGGGGGAGTCTGCTTCTCCCTCTCCCTCTGCCTGCCCCCATGCCTCCTCTTGTGCTCTCTCTCTCTAATAAATAAACAAAACCTAAAAAAATCATATCAAAATTACATTCTTGAGGAAAATACTTAAAATATCCCAGTTTCCTCACCTGCAGCAGGGTAACATTACCTAACTCATAGCGTTGATGTGAGGGTTAAACGAGTTAATAAATGTTAACAAGTGCTTCGAACAGTGCCAGGCACACAGTGAGTGCTTAGTAATTGTTAGCTATTATTATCACTATGACTACTACTGACACGGCCCAGTGCCAGGCACTAGAGATGAGGAAGTAAAGAGAGAATAAAACAAGCCTAAGACTGTTCCTTTCCTCAAGGCGTTCAATTTACTTTTTTTTTTTTTAAGCTTTTATTTATTTATTTGACAGACAGAGATCACAAGTAGGCGGAGAGGCAGGCAGAGAGAGAGGAGAAGCAGGCTCCCTGCTGAGCAAAGAGCCTGATGCAGGGTTCAATCCCAGGACTCTGGGATCATGACCTGAGCCAAAGGCAGACGGCTTTAAAACTGAGCCACGTAGGCGCCCCCCTCAAGGTGTTCAATTTAAAGAGGGACGTGGATTATCCTATAGCAGCACCGGCCAGTAGAAATACAATACAAGCCACAAGTGTCATTTGACATTCCCTGGTAGCCGTATCAAAAAAAGGTAAAAAGAAACAGGAGACATTAACACATTTTTTAAACCCAATATATTCAAAGTATCATTTCAACATGTCATCAACATAAGAGGTATTGATACAGTGTCCATTCTCTTTTTGTCCTAAGTCTCCAAAATCCACTGCCCAATCTCCATGTGGACTCGTCACGTTTCAAGTGCTCTAAGCCACCTGAGGCTGGTGGTGATTGTGTTGGACAGGGCGGTTCCATAAAATAGGAGTACTTGGAACTGTAGTACTTGAGCTAAGAGACTGACTAGTTCCTGAGATCAGACATTCATTCCGCAATTAGGGACTATCCCTTCCCATCACGGGGCCTACAATCTAGGGGGAAAGTGGCCAAAATAGGGCTCAGCCCAGACTGCCATGGGAGTAACATATATATCTAACCTAGGGATGTCCTAAATTCTATTAGAAAATCAAATTGTCGGGGCGCCTGGGTAGCTCAGTGGGTTAAGCCTCTGCCTTCAGCTCAGGTGATGGTCTCAGGGTCCTGGAATCGAGTCCCACATCCGGCTCTCTGCTCAGCAGGGAGCCTGCT
>NW_028133783.1:0-39000 GCF_964662115.1 Mustela nivalis | reverse complement strand
GATGAAAGAACCCTGAGCCACACTGCAGAATTGCACTTGATCACTATATAAAACATGGCTGAATATATTTTTTTTTATAATGATTTCATTTATTTGTTGGACAGACTGAGATCACAAGTAGGCTGTGTTTTTGTCTGAAGGAAGGGGGAATGAGGCTCCCTGCAGTGGGGAGGGCCCGGTGTCAAACTAGATTTCTCTTCCCTGGGATATTGACCTGGGTCGAGGCAAGAGGTCACATCCAATGAGGTACTCAGGTGTTCTGGAAAGCATACCCTATAGCAATGACCTTCAGCCTTAGCATAATGCGAAGCCCAAGTCATGTGCTCAGTCTTCTGTCCTCAAAGGCCTGGTTCCCAAACTCTCCCCATGGGGGAACCCTGAGCTGCCCCGCACAAATGACCTAGATTCCATAGGAATTCATGCCCTCTCTTTTATATATTTATTATTTATATATTTATTTATTCATTGCTTCAAGATTTTACTTTTTCAATTTGCAGGGAGCGAAAAGATGTAGGCAGTGTTGCACGCCCAGAGAAGGGAAAGAAGGCTCCCTGCTGAGGAGACAGCCCGTTGTGGGGCTCCATCCCAGGACTCTGGGATCATGTCCTGAGCTGAAGGCAGTGGCCTAACGCACTGACTCACCAAGGTGTTACCAACAGCATTCAATTGTGAAATAACCTTCACGGGAATCCTGATGCAAAGCCCCTGTCCCATGCTCAGGCTTCTGTCCTCAGTAGCATGGTCCATGAACTCTGCAGATGCGGGAACCCTGAGGTGTACCGCACAATGTCCATAGATCCCAATGGGAACGTTTGCCCTTTAGAAATGAGCTGAATCCGTAGAACAGGTGAAATCTGCATGCGCCCCTTGGGACACAGCTCCAAGGAGCGCCCACCTGAAGCGGGAACCAGGAGTTTGATGATCCCTCAGCAAGGGCCGGTAGGGTCTCCCATGTGCATCGGCCTAACCCTAACCCGAGGGTGCTTCTTCAGACTTCTATCCCCGGTTTCCTGCCCTGGTAGCCCTCTAGGTAGGGGATTCCTTCTTCACATCGCAGGCTTCTGGGTGCCGCCCACTATGATAATGGCAAATTTAGCCCTGTGGAAGACCCTCGGGGCGGGAGAAATCTGCCTGTCCGATCATTCTACCAACACCTTCCTAGGACCCCCACACCACAATCCGGGAATAGGATGGTCCGCCAGGGCTACGTCCTCAACTGAGTCCCGTGGAAAGCCTAATTCTGCCCTGACAAATCAGGTCAGCCATTCTCCCAGAGCCAAACTCTAAGCCTAGGTTACGTGATCAGACTCTGGACACCGGAGGACTGAACCCAGGTCCTCCTGTGGATGGGAAAGTCAGTCTGTAGGAAGGACTCAGCCTCTCAGGCAGAAACTGACCCTTTCCTTCTGTGCTATCCAGTACCTTCAGATATATAGAAACCAGCATGCTCCCCTGAGGGCATTCCACCCTCTTGGCCTGTCCCGTCCAAAATTCCATCGCCTGAGGATTCTGCTGAGTCCCACCCTCAACTCAGCCCTTGGTGTGCCAGTATTGTGTGGCCAGTTCCGACATGCCTTGTTCCTAAGACAGAACCCTAACCCTTATTCTAACCCTCACCTAAACATAACACTTACCCTAACCCTAACCCTAACCCTTACCCTATACCTCACCTGAAGCCGTTGCCGGCTGCTCAGCCTTCCAACCTCAGAGGCCTGATTTCCAAAAATCTCCCGATGGAAGAACCCTGAGGCACACTGCAGAATTGCACTTGATCATTATATAAAACATGCCTGAATATATATTTTTTTATAATGATTTTATTTATTTGTTGGACAGACTGAGATCACAAGTAGGCTGTGTTGTTGTCTGAAGGAAGGGGGAATAAGGCTCCCTGCAGTGGGGAGGGCCCAGTGTCAAATAGATTCCTCTTCGCTGGGATCTGGACCTGGGCCGAGGCAAGAGGTCACATCCAATGAGGTACACAGGTGTTCTGGAAAGCATAACCTATAGCAATGACCTTCAGCCTTAGCATAATGCGAAGCACAAGTCATGTGCTCAGTCTTCTGTCCTCAAAGGCCTGGTTCCCAAACTCTCCCCATGGGGGAACCCTGAGCTGCCCCGCACAAATGACCTAGATTCCAATAGGAATTCATGCCCTCTCTTTTATATATTTATTATTCACGTATTTATTTATTCATTGCTTCAAGATTTTACTTTTTCACTTTGCAGGGAGCGAAAAGATGTAGGCAGTGTTGCACGCCCGGAGAAGGGAAAGAAGGCTCCCTGCTGAGGAGACAGCCCGTTGTGGGGCTCCATCCCAGGACTCTGGGATCATGTCCTGAGCTGAAGGCAGTGGCCTAACGCACTGACTCACCAAGGTGTTACCAACAGCATTCAATTGTGAAATAACCTTCACGGGAATCCTGATGCAAAGCCCCTGTCCCATGCTCAGGCTTCTGTCCTCAGTAGCCTGGTCCATGAACTCTGCAGATGCGGGAACCCTGAGGTGCACCGCACAATGTCCATAGATCCCAATGGGAACGTTTGCCCTTTAGAAATGAGCTGAATCCGTAGAACAGGTGAAATCTGCATGCACCCCTTGGGACACAGCTCCAAGGAGTGCCCACCTGAAGCGGGAACCAGGAGTTTGATGATCCCTCAGCAAGGGCCGGTAGGGTCTCCCATGTGCATCGGCCTAACCCTAACCCGAGGGTGCTTCTTCAGATTTCTATCCCCGGTTGCCTGCCCTGGTAGCCCTCTAGGTAGGGGATTCCTTCTTCACATCGCAGGCTTCTGGGTGCCGCCCACTATGATAATGGCAAATTTAGCCCTGTGGAAGACCCTCGGGGCGGTAGAAATCTGCCTGTCCGATCATTCTACCAACACCTTCCTAGGACCCCCACACCACAATCCGGGAATAGGATGGTCTGCCAGGGCTACGTCCTCAACTGAGTCCCGTGGAAAGCCTAATTCTGCCCTGACAAATCAGGTCAGCCATTCTCCCAGAGCCAAACTCTAAGCCTAGGTTACGTGATCAGACTCTGGACACCAGAGGACAGAACCCAGGTCCTCCTGTGGATGGGAAAGTCAGTCTGTAGGAAGGACTCAGCCTCTCAGGCAGAAACTGACCCTTTCCTTCTGTGCTATCCAGTACCTTCAGATATATAGAAACCAGCATGCTCCCCTGAGGGCATTCCACCCTCTTGGCCTGTCCCGTCCAAAATTCCATCGCCTGAGGATTCTGCTGAGTCCCACCCTCAACTCAGCCCTTGGTGTGCCAGTATTGTGTGGCCAGTTCCGACATGCCTTGTTCCTAAGACATAACCCTAACCATTACTCTAACCCTCACCTAAACATAACCCTAACCCTAACCGTAACCCTAACCCTAACCCTAACCCTAACCCTAACCCTAACCCTAACCCTAACCCTATACCTCACATGAAGCCGTGGTCGGCTGCTCAGCCTTCCAACCTCAGAGGCCTGGTTCCCAAAATCTCCCGATGGAAGAACCCTGAGCCACACTGCAGAATTGCACTTGATCACTATATAAAACATGCCTGAATATATTTATTTATTTATTTATAATGATTTTATTTATTTGTTGGACAGACTGAGATCACAAGTAGGCTGTGTTTTTGTCTGAAGGAAGGGGGAATAAGGCTCCCTGCAGTGGGGAGGGCCCGGTGTCAAACTAGATTCCTCTTCCCTGGGATCTTGACCTGGGCCGAGGCAAGAGGTCACATCCAATGAGGTACACAGGTGTTCTGGAAAGCATACCCTATAGCAATGACCTTCAGCCTTAGCATAATGCGAAGCCCAAGTCATGTGCTCAGTCTTCTGTCCTCAAAGGCCTGGTTCCCAAACTCTCCCCATGGGGGAACCCTGAGCTGCCCCGCACAAATGACCTAGATTCCAATAGGAAATCATGCCCTCTCTTTTATATATTTATTATTTATGTATTTATTTATTTATTGCTTCAAGATTTTACTTTTTCACTTTGCAGGGAGCGAAAAGATGTAGGCAGTGTTGCACGCCCAGAGAAGGGAAAGAAGGCTCCCTGCTGAGGAGACAGCCCGATGTGGGGCTCCATCCCAGGACTCTGGGATCATGTCCTGAGCTGAAGGCAGTGGCCTAACCCACTGACTCACCCAGGTGTTACCAACAGCATTCACTTGTGAAATAACCTTCATGGTAATCCTGATGCACAGCCCCTGTCCCATGCTCAGGCTTCTGTCCTCAGTAGCCTGGTCCATGAACTCTGCAGATGCGGGAACCCTGAGTTGCACCGCACAATGTCCATAGATCCCAATGGGAACGTTTGCCCTTTAGAAATGAGCTGAATCTGTAGAACAGGTGAAATCTGCATGCACCCCTTGGGACACAGCTCCAAGGAGCACCCACCTGAAGCGGGAACCAGGAGTTTGATGATCCCTCAGCAAGGGCCGGTAGGGCCTCCCATGTGCATCGGCCTAACCCTAACCCGAGGGTGCTTCTTCAGACTTCTATCCCCGGTTGCCTGCCCTGGTAGCCCTCTAGGTAGGGGATTCCTTCTTCACATCGCAGGCCTCTGGGTGCCGCCCACTAGACAAATGGGAAGTTTAGCCCTGTGGAAGACCCTCGGGGAGGGAGAAATCTGCCTGTCCGATCATTCTACCAACACCTTCCTAGGACCCCCACACCACAATCTGGGAATAGGATGGTCTGCCAGGGCTACGTCCTCAACTGAGTCCCGTGGAAAGCCTAATTCTGCCCTGACAAATCAGGTCAGCCATTCTCCCAGAGCCAAACTCTAAGCCTAGGTTACGTGATCAGACTCTGGACACCGGAGGACTGAACCCAGGTCCTCCTGTGGATGGGAAAGTCAGTCTGTAGGAAGGACTCAGCCTCTCAGGCAGAAACTGACCCTTTCCTTCTGTGCTATCCAGTACCTTCAGATATATAGAAACCAGCATGCTCCCCTGAGGGCATTCCACCCTCTTGGCCTGTCCCGTCCAAAATTCCATCGCCTGAGGATTCTGCTGAGTCCCACCCTCAACTCAGCCCTTGGTGTGCCAGTATTGTGTGGCCAGTTCCGACATGCCTTGTTCCTAAGACATAACCCTAACCCTTACTCTAACCCTCACCTAAACATAACCTTAACCCTAACCCTAATCCTAACCCTTACCCTATACCTCACATCAAGCCGTGGTCGGCTGCTCAGCTTTCCAACCTCAGAGGCCTGGTTCCCAAAATCTCCCGATGGAAGAACCCTGAGCCACACTGCAGAATTGCACTTGATCACTATATAAAACATGCCTGAATATATTTTTTTTATAATGATTTCATTTATTTATTGGACAGACTGAGATCACAAGTAGGCCTTGTTTTTGTCTGAAGGAAAGGGGAATGAGGCTCCCTGCAGTGGGGAGGGCCCGGTGTCAAACTAGATTCCTCTTCCCTGGGATCTTGACCTGGGCCGAGGCAAGAGGTCACATCCAATGAGGTACACAGATTTTCTGGAAAGCATACTTTATAGCAATGACCTTCAGCATTAGCATAATGCGAAGCCCAAGTCATGTGCTCAGTCTTCTGTTCTCAAAGGCCTGGTTCCCAAACTCTCCCCATGGGGGAACCCTGAGCTGCCCCGCACAAATGACCTAGATTCCAATAGGAAATCATGCCCTCTCTTTTATATATTTATTATTTATGTATTTATTTATTCATTGCTTCAAGATTTTACTTTTTCACTTTGCAGGGAGCGAAAAGATGTAGGCAGTGTTGCACGCCCAGAGAAGGGAAAGAAGGCTCCCTGCTGAGGAGACAGCCCGATGTGGGGCTCCATCCCAGGACTCTGGGATCATGTCCTGAGCTGAAGGCAGTGGCCTAACCCACTGACTCACCCAGGTGTTACCAACAGCATTCACTTGTGAAATAACCTTCACGGTAATCCTGATGCAAAGCCCCTGTCCCATGCTCAGGCTTCTGTCCTCAGTAGCCTGGTCCATGAACTCTGCAGATGCGGGAACCCTGAGGTGCACCGCACAATGTCCATAGATCCCAATGGGAACGTTTGCCCTTTAGAAATGAGCTGAATTCGTAGATCAGGTGAAATCTGCATGCACCCCTGGGGACACAGCTCCAAGGAGCGCCCACCTGAAGCGGGAACCAGGAGTTTGATGATCCCTCAGCAAGGGCCGGTAGGGCCTCCCATGTGCATCGGCCTAAGCCTAACCCGAGGGTGCTTCTTCAGACTTCTATCCCCGGTTGCCTGCCCTGGTAGCCCTCTAGGTAGGGGATTCCTTCTTCACATCGCAGGCCTCTTGGTGCCGCCCACTAGGCAAATGGGAAGTTTAGCCCTGTGGAAGACCCTCGGGGCGGGAGAAATCTGCCTGTCCGATCATTCTACCAACACCTTCCTAGGACCCCCACACCACAATCCGGGAATAGGATGGTCCGCCAGGGCTACGTCCTCAACTGAATCCCGTGGAAAGCCTAATTCTGCCCAGACAAATCAGGTCAGCCATTCTCCCACAGCCAAAGGCTAAGCCTAGTTTACGTTATCAGACTCTGGACACCGGAGTACTGAACCCAGGTCCTCCTGTGGATGGGAAAGTCAGTCTGTAGGAAGGACTCAGCCTCTCAGGCAGAAACTGACCCTTTCCTTCTGTGCTATCCAGTACCTTCAGATATATAGAAACCAGCATGCTCCCCTGAGGGCATTCCACCCTCTTGGCCTGTCCCGTCCAAAATTCCACTGCCTGAGTTTCTGCTGAGTCCCACCCTCAACTCAGCCCTTGGTGTGCCAGTATTGTGTGGCCAGTTCCGACATGCCTTGTTCCTAAGACATAACCCTAACCCTTACTAACCCTCACCTAAACATAACCCTAACCCTAACCCTAACCCTAACCCTAACCCTATACCTCACATGAAGCCGTGGTCGGCTGCTCAGCCTTCCAAACTCAGAGGCCTGGTACCCAAAATCTCCCGATGGAAGAACCCTGAGCCACACTGCAGAATTGCACTTGATCACTATATAAAACATGCCTGAATATATTTATTTATTTATTTATAATGATTTTATTTATTTGTTGGACAGACTGAGATCACAAGTAGGCTGTGTTTTTGTCTGAAGGAAGGGGGAATAAGGCTCCCTGCAGTGGGGAGGGCCCGGTGTCAAACTAGATTCCTCTTACCTGGGATCTTGACCTGGGCCGAGGCAAGAGGTCACATCCAATGAGGTACACAGGTGTTCTGGAAAGCATACCCTATAGCAATGACCTTCAGCCTTAGCATAATGCGAAGCCCAAGTCATGTGCTCAGTCTTCTGTCCTCAAAGGCCTGGTTCCCAAACTCTCCCCATGGGGGAACCCTGAGCTGCCCCGCACAAATGACCTAGATTCCAATAGGAAATCATGCCCTCTCTTTTATATATTTATTATTTATGTATTTATTTATTTATTGCTTCAAGATTTTACTTTTTCACTTTGCAGGGAGCGAAAAGATGTAGGCAGTGTTGCACGCCCAGAGAAGGGAAAGAAGGCTCCCTGCTGAGGAGACAGCCCGATGTGGGGCTCCATCCCAGGACTCTGGGATCATGTCCTGAGCTGAAGGCAGTGGCCTAACCCACTGACTCACCCAGGTGTTACCAACAGCATTCACTTGTGAAATAACCTTCACGGTAATCCTGATGCACAGCCCCTGTCCCATGCTCAGGCTTCTGTCCTCAGTAGCCTGGTCCATGAACTCTGCAGATGCGGGAACCCTGAGTTGCACCGCACAATGTCCATAGATCCCAATGGGAACGTTTGCCCTTTAGAAATGAGCTGAATCTGTAGAACAGGTGAAATCTGCATGCACCCCTTGGGACACAGCTCCAAGGAGCGCCCACCTGAAGCGGGAAACAGGAGTTTGATGATCCCTCAGCAAGGGCCGGTAGGGCCTCCCATGTGCATCGGCCTAACCCTAACCCGAGGGTGCTTCTTCAGACTTCTATCCCCGGTTTCCTGCCCTGGTAGCCCTCTAGGTATGGGATTCCTTCTTCACATCGCAGGCCTCTGGGTGCCGCCCACTAGACAAATGGGAAGTTTAGCCCTGTGGAAGACCCTCGGGGAGGGAGAAATCTGCCTGTCCGATCATTCTACCAACACCTTCCTAGGACCCCCACACCACAATCCGGGAATAGGATGGTCCGCCAGGGCTACGTCCTCAACTGAGTCCCGTGGAAAGCCTAATTCTGCCCTGACAAATCAGGTCAGCCATTCTCCCAGAGCCAAAGGCTAAGCCTAGGTTACGTGATCAGACTCTGGACACCGGAGGACTGAACCCAGGTCCTCCTGTGGATGGGAAAGTCAGTCTGTAGGAAGGACTCAGCCTCTCAGGCAGAAACTGACCCTTTCCTTCTGTGCTATCCAGTACCTTCAGATATATAGAAACCAGCATGCTCCCCTGAGGGCATTCCACCCTCTTGGCCTGTCCCGTCCAAAATTCCATCGCCTGAGGATTCTGCTGATTCCCACCTTCAACTCAGACCTTGGTGTGCCAGTATTGTGTGGCCAGTTCCGACATGCCTTGTTCCTAAGACATAACCCTAATCATTACTCTAACCCTCACCTAAACATAACCCTAACCCTAACCGTAACCCTAACCCTAACCCTAACCCTAACCCTAACCCTATACCTCACATGAAGCCGTGGTCGGCTGCTCAGCCTTCCAACCTCAGAGGCCTAGTTCCCAAAATCTCCCGATGGAAGAACCCTGAGCCACACTGCAGAATTGCACTTGATCACTATATAAAACATGCCTGAATATATTTATTTATTTTTTTATAATGATTTTATTTATTTGTTGGACAGACTGAGATCACAAGTAGGCTGTGTTTTTGTCTGAAGGAAGGGGGAATAAGGCTCCCTGCAGTGGGGAGGGCCCCGTGTCAAACTAGATTCCTCTTCCCTGGGATCTTGACCTGGGCCGAGGCAAGAGGTCACATCCAATGAGGTACACAGGTGTTCTGGAAAGCATACCCTATAGCAATGACCTTCAGCCTTAGCATAATGCGAAGCCCAAGTCATGTGCTCAGTCTTCTGTCCTCAAAGGCCTGGTTCCCAAACTCTCCCCATGGGGGAACCCTGAGCTGCCCCGCACAAATGACCTAGATTCCAATAGGAAATCATGCCCTCCCTTTTATATATTTATTATTTACCTATTTATTTATTTATTGCTTCAAGATTTTACTTTTTAACTTTGCAGGGAGCGAAAAGATGTAGGCAGTGTTGCACGCCCAGAGAAAGGAAAGAAGGCTCCCTGCTGAGGAGACAGCCCGATGTGGGGCTCCATCCCAGGACTCTGGGATCATGTCCTGAGCTGAAGGCAGTGGCCTAACCCACTGACTCACCCAGGTGTTACCAACAGCATTCACTTGTGAAATAACCTTCACGGTATTCCTGATGCAAAGCCCCTGTCCCATGCTCAGGCTTCTGTCCTCAGTAGCCTGGTCCATGAACTCTGCAGATGCGGGAACCCTGAGGTGCAACCCACAATGTCCATAGATCCCAATGGGAACGTTTGCCCTTTAGAAATGGGCTGAATCCGTAGAACAGGTGAAATCTGCATGCACCCCTTGGGACACAGCTCCAAGGAGCGCCCACCTGAAGCGGGAACCAAGAGTTTGATGATCCCTCAGCAAGGGCCGGTAGGGCCTCCCATGTGCATCGGCCTAACCCTAACCCGAGGGTGCTTCTTCAGACTTCTATCCCCGGTTGCCTGCCCAGGTAGCCCTCTAGGTAGGGGATTCCTTCTTCACATCGCAGGCTTCTGGGTGCCGCCCACTATGATAATGGGAAATGAAGCCCTGTGGAAGACCCTCGGGGCCGGAAAATCTGCCTGTCCGATCATTCTACGAACACCTTCCTAGGACCCCCACACCACAATCCAAGAATAGGATGGTCCGCCAGGGCTACGTCCTCAACTGAGTCCCGTGGAAAGCCTAATTCTGCCCTGACAAATCAGGTCAGCCATTCTCCCAGAGCCAAAGGCTAAGCCTAGGTTACGTGATCAGACTCTGGACACCGGAGGACTGAACCCAGGTCCTCCTGTGGATAGGAAAGTCAGTCTGTAGGAAGGACTCAGCCTCTCAGGCAGAAACTGACCCTTTCTTTCTGTGCTATCCAGTACCTTCAGATATATAGAAACCAGTATGCTCCCCTGAGGGCATTCCACCCTCTTGGCCTGTCCCGTCCAAAATTCCATCGCCTGAGGTTTTGCTGAGTCCCACCCTCAACTCAGGCCTTGGTGTGCCAGTATTGTGTGGCCAGTTCCGACATGCCTTGTTCCTAAGACATAACCCTAACCCTTACTAACCCTCACCTAAACATAACCCTAACCCTAACCCTAACCCTAACCCTAACCCTAACCCTATACCTCCCATGAAGCCGTGGTCGGCTGCTCAGCCTTCCAACCTCAGAGGCCTGGTTCCCAAAATCTCCCGATGGAAGAACCCTGAGCCAAACTGCAGAATTGCACTTGATCACTATATAAAACATGCCTGAATATATTTATTTATTTTTTTATAATGATTTTATTTATTTGTTGGACAGACTGAGATCACAAGTAGGCTGTGTTTTTGTCTGAAGGAAGGGGGAATAAGGCTCCCTGCAGTGGGGAGGGCCCGGTGTCAAACTAGATTCCTCTTCCCTGGGATCTTGACCTGGGCCGAGGCAAGAGGTCACATCCAATGAGGTACACAGGTGTTCTGGAAAGAATACCCTATAGCAATGACCTTCAGCCTTAGCATAATGCGAAGCCCAAGTCATGTGCTCAGTCTTCTGTCCTCAAAGGCCTGGTTCCCAAACTCTCCCCATGGGGTAACCCTGAGCTGCCCCGCACAAATGACTTAGATTCCAATAGGAAATCATGCCCTCTCTTTTATATATTTATTATTTATGTATTTATTTATTTATTGCTTCAAGATTTTACTTTTTCACTTTGCAGGGAGCGAAAAGATGTAGGCAGTGTTGCACGCCCAGAGAAGGGAAAGAAGGCTCCCTGCTGAGGAGACAGCCCGATGTGGGGCTCCATCCCAGGACTCTGGATCATGTCCTGAGCTGAAGGCAGTGGCCTAACCCACTGACTCACCCAGGTGTTACCAACAGCATTCACTTGTGAAATAACCTTCACGGTAATCCTGATGCACAGCCCCTGTCCCATGCTCAGGCTTCTGTCCTCAGTAGCCTGGTCCATGAACTCTGCAGATGCAGGAACCCTGAGTTGCATCGCACAATGTCCATAGATCCCAATGGGAACGTTTGCCCTTTAGAAATGAGCTGAATCTGTAGAACAGGTGAAATCTGCATGCACCCCTTGGGACACAGCTCCAAGGAGCGCCCACCTGAAGCGGGAACCAGGTGTTTGATGATCCCTCAGCAAGGGCCGGTAGGGCCTCCCGTGTGCATCGGCCTAACCCTAACCCGAGGGTGCTTCTTCAGACTTCTATCCCCGGTTTCCTGCCCTGGTAGCCCTCTAGGTATGGGATTCCTTCTTCACATCGCAGGCCTCTGGGTGCCGCCCACTAGACAAATGGGAAGTTTAGCCCTGTGGAAGACCCTCGGGGAGGGAGAAATCTGCCTGTCCGATCATTCTACAAACACCTTCCTAGGACCCCCACACCACAATCCGGGAATAGGATGGTCCGCCAGGGCTACGTCCTCAACTGAGTCCCGTGGAAAGCCTAATTCTGCCCTGACAAATCAGGTCAGCCATTCTCCCAGAGCCAAAGGCTAAGCCTAGGTTACGTGATCAGACTCTGGACACCGGAGGACTGAACCCAGGTCCTCCTGTGGATGGGAAAGTCAGTCTGTAGGAAGGACTCAGCCTCTCAGGCAGAAACTGACCCTTTCCTTCTGTGCTATCCACTACCTTCAGATATATAGAAACCAGCATGCTCCCCTGAGGGCATTCCACCCTCTTGGCCTGTCCCGTCCAAAATTCCATCGCCTGAGGATTCTGCTGATTCCCACCTTCAACTCAGACCTTGGTGTGCCAGTATTGTGTGGCCAGTTCCGACATGCCTTGTTCCTAAGACATAACCCTAATCATTACTCTAACCCTCACCTAAACATAACCCTAACCCTAACCGTAACCCTAACCCTAACCCTAACCCTAACCCTAACCCTATACCTCACATGAAGCCGTGGTCGGCTGCTCAGCCTTCCAACCTCAGAGGCCTAGTTCCCAAAATCTCCCGATGGAAGAACCCTGAGCCACACTGCAGAATTGCACTTGATCACTATATAAAACATGCCTGAATATATTTATTTATTTATTTATAATGATTTTATTTATTTGTTGGACAGACTGAGATCACAAGTAGGCTGTGTTTTTGTCTGAAGGAAGGGGGAATAAGGCTCCCTGCAGTGGGGAGGGCCCGGTGTCAAACTAGATTCCTCTTCCCTGGGATCTTGACCTGGGCCGAGGCAAGAGGTCACATCCAATGAGGTACACAGGTGTTCTGGAAAGCATACCCTATAGCAATGACCTTCAGCCTTAGCATAATGCGAAGCCCAAGTAATGTGCTCAGTCTTCTGTCCTCAAAGGCATGGTTCCCAAACTCTCCCCATGGGGGAACCCTGAGCTGCCCCGCACAAATGACCTAGATTCCAATAGGAAATCATGCCCTCCCTTTTATATATTTATTATTTACCTATTTATTTATTTATTGCTTCAAGATTTTACTTTTTAACTTTGCAGGGAGCGAAAAGATGTAGGCAGTGTTGCACGCCCAGAAAAAGGAAAGAAGGCTCCCTGCTGAGGAGACAGCCCGATGTGGGGCTCCATCCCAGGACTCTGGGATCATGTCCTGAGCTGAAGGCAGTGGCCTAACCCACTGACTCACCCAGGTGTTACCAACAGCATTCACTTGTGAAATAACCTTCACGGTATTCCTGATGCAAAGCCCCTGTCCCATGCTCAGGCTTCTGTCCTCAGTAGCCTGGTCCATGAACTCTACAGATGCGGGAACCCTGAGGTGCACCGCACAATGTCCATAGATCCCAATGGGAACGTTTGCCCTTTAGAAATGGGCTGAATCCGTAGAACAGGTGAAATCTGCATGCACCCCTTGGGACACAGCTCCAAGGAGCGCCCACCTGAAGCGGGAACCAAGAGTTTGATGATCCCTCAGCAAGGGCCGGTAGGGCCTCCCATGTGCATCGGCCTAACCCTAACCCGAGGGTGCTTCTTCAGACTTCTATCCCCGGTTGCCTGCCCAGGTAGCCCTCTAGGTAGGGGATTCCTTCTTCACATCGCAGGCTTCTGGGTGCCGCCCACTATGATAATGGGAAATGAAGCCCTGTGGAAGACCCTCGGGGCCGGAAAATCTGCCTGTCCGATCATTCTACGAACACCTTCCTAGGACCCCCACACCACAATCCAAGAATAGGATGGTCCGCGAGGGCTACGTCCTCAACTGAGTCCCGTGGAAAGCCTAATTCTGCCCTGACAAATCAGGTCAGCCATTCTCCCAGAGCCAAAGGCTAAGCCTAGGTTACGTGATCAGACTCTGGACACCGGAGGACTGAACCCAGGTCCTCCTGTGGATAGGAAAGTCAGTCTGTAGGAAGGACTCAGCCTCTCAGGCAGAAACTGACCCTTTCTTTCTGTGCTATCCAGTACCTTCAGATATATAGAAACCAGCATGCTCCCCTGAGGGCATTCCACCCTCTTGGCCTGTCCCGTCCAAAATTCCATCGCCTGAGGTTTTGCTGAGTCCCACCCTCAACTCAGGCCTTGGTGTGCCAGTATTGTGTGGCCAGTTCCGACATGCCTTGTTCCTAAGACATAACCCTAACCCTTACTAACCCTCACCTAAACATAACCCTAACCCTAACCCTAACCCTAACCCTATACCTCCCATGAAGCCGTGGTCGGCTGCTCAGCCTTCCAACCTCAGAGGCCTGGTTCCCAAAATCTCCCGATGGAAGAACCCTGAGCCAAACTGCAGAATTGCACTTGATCACTATATAAAACATGCCTGAATATATTTATTTATTTTTTTATAATGATTTTATTTATTTGTTGGACAGACTGAGATCACAAGTAGGCTGTGTTTTTGTCTGAAGGAAGGGGGAATAAGGCTCCCTGCAGTGGGGAGGGCCCGGTGTCAAACTAGATTCCTCTTCCCTGGGATCTTGACCTGGGCCGAGGCAAGAGGTCACATCCAATGAGGTACACAGGTGTTCTGGAAAGCATACCCTATAGCAATGACCTTCAGCCTTAGCATAATGCGAAGCCCAAGTCATGTGCTCAGTCTTCTGTCCTCAAAGGCCTGGTTCCCAAACTCTCCCCATGGGGGAACCCTGAGCTGCCCCGCACAAATGACCTAGATTCCAATAGGAAATCATGCCCTCTCTTTTATATATTTATTATTTATGTATTTATTTATTTATTGCTTCAAGATTTTACTTTTTCACTTTGCAGGGAGCGAAAAGATGTAGGCAGTGTTGCACGCCCAGAGAAGGGAAAGAAGGCTCCCTGCTGAGGAGACAGCCCGATGTGGGGCTCCATCCCAGGACTCTGGATCATGTCCTGAGCTGAAGGCAGTGGCCTAACCCACTGACTCACCCAGGTGTTACCAACAGCATTCACTTGTGAAATAACCTTCACGGTAATCCTGATGCACAGCCCCTGTCCCATGCTCAGGCTTCTGTCCTCAGTAGCCTGGTCCATGAACTCTGCAGATGCAGGAACCCTGAGTTGCATCGCACAATGTCCATAGATCCCAATGGGAACGTTTGCCCTTTAGAAATGAGCTGAATCTGTAGAACAGGTGAAATCTGCATGCAACCCTTGGGACACAGCTCCAAGGAGCGCCCACCTGAAGCGGGAACCAGGAGTTTGATGATCCCTCAGCAAGGGCCGGTAGGGCCTCCCGTGTGCATCGGCCTAACCCTAACCCGAGGGTGCTTCTTCAGACTTCTATCCCCGGTTGCCTGCCCTGGTAGCCCTCTAGGTAGGGGATTCCTTCTTCACATCGCAGGCCTCTGGGTGCCGCCCACTAGACAAATGGGAAGTTTAGCCCTGTGGAAGACCCTCGGGGAGGGAGAAATCTGCCTGTCCGATCATTCTACCAACACTTTCCTAGGACCCCCACACCACAATCCGGGAATAGGATGGTCTGCCAGGGCTACGTCCTCAACTGAGTCCCGTGAAAGCCTAATTCTGCCCTGACAAATCAGGTCAGCCATTCTCCCAGAGCCAAACTCTAAGCCTAGGTTAAGTGATCAGACTCTGGACACCGGAGGACTGAACCCAGGTCCTCCTGTGGATGGGAAAGTCAGTCTGTAGGAAGGACTCAGCTTCTCAGGCAGAAACTGACCCTTTCCTTCTGTGCTATCCAGTACCTTCAGATATATAGAAACCAGCATGCTCCCCTGAGGGCATTCCACCCTCTTGGCCTGTCCCGTCCAAAATTCCATCGCCTGAGGATTCTGCTGAGTCCCACCCTCAACTCAGCCCTTGGTGTGCCAGTATTGTGTGGCCAGTTCCGACATGCCTTGTTCCTAAGACATAACCCTAACCCTTACTCTAACCCTCACCTAAACATAACCTTAACCCTAACCCTAATCCTAACCGTTACCCTATACCTCACATCAAGCCGTGGTCGGCTGCTCAGCTTTCCAACCTCAGAGGCCTGGTTCCCAAAATCTCCCGATGGAAGAACCCTGAGCCACACTGCAGAATTGCACTTGATCTCTATATAAAACATGCCTGAATATATTTTTTTTATAATGATTTCATTTATTTATTGGACAGACTGAGATCACAAGTAGGCCTTGTTTTTGTCTGAAGGAAAGGGGAATGAGGCTCCCTGCAGTGGGGAGGGCCTGGTGTCAAACTAGATTCCTCTTCCCTGGGATCTTGACCTGGGCCAAGGCAAGAGGTCACATCCAATGAGGTACACAGGTGTTCTGGAAAGCATACTTTATAGCAATGACCTTCAGCCTTAGCATAATGCGAAGCCCAAGTCATGTGCTCAGTCTTCTGTTCTCAAAGGCCTGGTTCCCAAACTCTCCCCATGGGGGAACCCTGAGCTGCCCCGCACAAATGACCTAGATTCCAATAGGAAATCATGCCCTCTCTTTTATATATTTATTATTTATGTATTTATTTATTCATTGCTTCAAGATTTTACTTTTTCACTTTGCAGGGAGCGAAAAGATGTAGGCAGTGTTGCACGCCCAGAGAAGGGAAAGAAGGCTCCCTACTGAGGAGACAGCCCGATGTGGGGCTCCATCCCAGGACTCTGGGATCATGTCCTGAGCTGAAGGCAGTGGCCTAACCCACTGACTCACCCAGGTGTTACCAACAGCATTCACTTGTGAAATAACCTTCACGGGAATCCTGATGCAAAGCCCCTGTCCCATGCTCAGGCTTCTGTCCTCAGTAGCCTGGTCCATGAACTCTGCAGATGCGGGAACCCTGAGGTGCACCGCACAATGTCCATAGATCCCAATGGGAACGTTTGCCCTTTAGAAATGAGCTGAATTCGTAGATCAGGTGAAATCTGCATGCACCCCTGGGGACACAGCTCCAAGGAGCGCCCACCTGAAGCGGGAACCAGGAGTTTGATGATCCCTCAGCAAGGGCCGGTAGGGCCTCCCATGTGCATCGGCCTAAGCCTAACCCGAGGGTGCTTCGTCAGACTTATATCCCCGGTTGCCTGCCCTGGTAGCCCTCTAGGTAGGGGATTCCTTCTTCACATCGCAGGCTTCTGGGTGCCGCCCACTATGATAATGGGAAATTTAGCCCTGTGGAAGACCCTCGGGGCCGGAGAAATCTGCCTGTCCGATCATTCTACCAACACCTTCCTAGGAACCCCACACCACAATCCAAGAATAGGATGGTCCGCCAGGGCTACGTCCTCAACTGAGTCCCGTGGAAAGCCTAATTCTGCCCTGACAAATCAGGTCAGCCATTCTCCTAGAGCCAAAGGCTAAGCCTAGGTTACGTGATCAGACTCTGGACACCGGAGGACTGAACCCAGGTCCTCCTGTGGATAGGAAAGTCAGTCTGTAGGAAGGACTCAGCCTCTCAGGCAGAAACTGACCCTTTCTTTCTGTGCTATCCAGTACCTTCAGATATATAGAAACCAGCATGCTCCCCTGAGGGCATTCCACCCTCTTGGCCTGTCCCGTCCAAAATTCCATCGCCTGAGTTTCTGCTGAGTCCCACCCTCAACTCAGCCCTTGGTGTGCCAGTATTGTGTGGCCAGTTCCGACATGCCTTGTTCCTAAGACATAACCCTAACCCTTACTAACCCTCACCTAAACATAACCCTAACCCTAACCCTAACCCTAACCCTAACCCTATACCTCACATGAAGCCGTGGTCGGCTGCTCAGCCTTCCAAACTCAGAGGCCTGGTACCCAAAATCTCCCGATGGAAGAACCCTGAGCCACACTGCCGAATTGCACTTGATCACTATATAAAACATGCCTGAATATATTTATTTATTTATTTTTAATGATTTTATTTATTTGTTGGACAGACTGAGATCACAAGTAGGCTGTGTTTTTGTCTGAAGGAAGGGGGAATAAGGCTCCCTGCAGTAGGGAGGGCCCGGTGTCAAACTAGATTCCTCTTCCCTGGGATCTTGACCTGGGCCGAGGCAAGAGGTCACATCCAATGAGGTACACAGGTGTTCTGGAAAGCATACCCTATAGCAATGACCTTCAGCCTTAGCATAATGCGAAGCCCAAGTCATGTGCTCAGTCTTCTGTCCTCAAAGGCCTGGTTCCCAAACTCTCCCCATGGGGGAACCCTGAGCTGCCCCGCACAAATGACCTAGATTCCAATAGGAAATCATGCCCTCTCTTTTATATATTTATTATTTATGTATTTATTTATTTATTGCTTCAAGATTTTACTTTTTCACTTTGCAGGGAGCGAAAAGATGTAGGCAGTGTTGCACGCCCAGAGAAGGGAAAGAAGGCTCCCTGCTGAGGAGACAGCCCGATGTGGGGCTCCATCCCAGGACTCTGGGATCATGTCCTGAGCTGAAGGCAGTGGCCTAACCCACTGACTCACCCAGGTGTTACCAACAGCATTCACTTGTGAAATAACCTTCACGGTAATCCTGATGCACAGCCCCTGTCCCATGCTCAGGCCTCTGTCCTCAGTAGCCTGGTCCATGAACTCTGCAGATGCGGGAACCCTGAGGTGCACCGCACAATGTCCATAGATCCCAATGGGAACGTTTGCCCTTTAGAAATGAGCTGAATCTGTAGAACAGGTGAAATCTGCATGCACCCCTTGTGACACAGCTCCAAGGAGCGCCCACCTGAAGCGGGAACCAGGAGTTTGATGATCCCTCAGCAAGGGCCGGTAGGGCCTCCCATGTGCATCGGCCTAACCCTAACCTGAGGGTGCTTCTTCAGACTTCTATCCCCGGTTTCCTGCAATGGTAGCCCTCTAGGTAGGGGATTCCTTCTTCACATCGCAGGCCTCTGGGTGCCGCCCACTAGACAAATAGGAAGTTTAGCCCTGTGGAAGACCCTCGGGGAGGGAGAAATCTGCCTGTCCTATCATTCTACCAACACCTTCCTAGGAACCCCACACCACAATCCGGGAATAGGATGGTCCGCCAGGGCTACGTTCTCAACTGAGTCCCGTGGAAAGCCTAATTCTGCCCTGACAAATCAGGTCAGCCATTCTCCCAGAGCCAAAGGCTAAGCCTAGGTTACGTGATCAGACTCTGGACACCGGAGTACTGAACCCAGGTCCTCCTGTGGATGGGAAAGTCAGTCTGTAGGAAGGACTCAGCCTCTCAGGCAGAAAATGACCCTTTCCTTCTGTGCTATCCAGTACCTTCAGATATATAGAAACCAGCATGCTCCCCTGAGGGCATTCCACCCTCTTGGCCTGTCCCGTCCAAAATTCCATCGCCTGAGGATTCTGCTGAGTCCCACCCTCAACACAGCCCTTGGTGTGCCAGTATTGTGTGGCCAGTTCCGACATGCCTTGTTCCTAAGACATAACCCTAACCCTTACTCTAACCCTCACCTAAACATAACCCTAACCCTAACCCTAACCCTATACCTCACATGAAGCCGTCGTCGGCTGCTCAGCCTTCCAACCTCAGAGGCCTGGTTCCCAAAATCTCCCGATGGAAGAACCCTGAGCCACACTGCAGAATTGCACTTGATCACTATATAAAACATGCATGAATATATTTATTTTTTTTATAATGATTTTATTTATTTGTTGGACAGACTGAGATCACAAGTAGGCTGTGTTTTTGTCTGAAGGAAATGGGAATAAGGCTCCCTGCAGTGGGGAGGGCCCGGTGTCAAACTAGATTCCTCTTCCCTGGGATCTTGACCTGGGCTGAAGCAAGAGGTCACATTCAATGAGGTACACAGGTGTTCTGGAAAGCATACCCTATAGCAATGACCTTCAGCCTTAGCATAATGCGAAGCCCAAGTCATGTGCTCAGTCTTCTTTCCTCAAAGGCCTGGTTCCCAAACTCTTCCCATGGGGGAACCCTGAGCTGCCCCACACAAATGACCTAGATTCCAATAGGAAATCATGCCCTCTCTTTTATATATTTATTATTTATGTATTTATTTATTTATTGCTTCAAGATTTTACTTTTTCACTTTTCAGGGAGCGAAAAGATGTAGGCAGTGTTGTACGCCCAGAGAAGGGAAAGAAGGCTCCCTGCTGAGGAGACAGCCCGATGTGGGGCTCCATCCCAGGACTCTGGGATCATGTCCTGAGCTGAAGGCAGTGGCCTAACCCACTGACTCACCCAGGTGTTACCAACAGCATTCACTTGTGAAATAACCTTCACGGTAATCCTGATGCAAAGCCCCTGTCCCATGCTCAGGCTTCTGTCCTCAGTAGCCTGGTCCATAAACTCTGCAGATGCGGGAACCCTGAGGTGCACCGCACAATGTCCATAGATGCCAATGGGAACGTTTGCCCTTTAGAAATGAGCTGAATCCGTAGAACAGGTGAAATCTGCATGCACCCCTTGGGACACAGCTCCAAGGAGCGCCCACCTGAAGCGGGAACCAGGAGTTTGATGATCCCTCAGCAAGGGCCGGTAGGGCCTCCCATGTGCATCGGCCTAACCCTAACCCGAGGGTGCTTCTTCAGACTTCTATCCCCGGTTGCCTGCCCAGGTAGCCCTCTAGGTAGGGGATTCCATCTTCACATCGCAGGCTTCTGGGTGCCGCCCACCATGGTAATGGAAAATTTAGCCCTGTGGAAGACCCTCGGGGCGGGAGAAATCTGCCTCTCCGATCATTCTACCAACACCTTCCTAGGACCCCCACACCACAATCCAAGAATAGGATGGTCCGCCAGGGCTACGTCCTCAACTGAGTCCCGTGGAAAGCCTAATTCTGCCCTGACAAATCAGGTCAGCCATTCTCCCAGAGCCAAAGGCTAAGCCTAGGTTACGTGATCAGACTCTGGACACCGGAGGACTGAACCCAGGTCCTCCTGTGGATGGGAAAGTCAGTCGGTAGGAAGGACTCAGCCTCTAAGGCAGAAACTGACCCTTTCCTTCTGTGCTATCCAGTACCTTCAGATATATAGAAACCAGCATGCTCCCCTGAGGGCATTCCACCCTCTTGGCCTGTCCCGTCCAAAATTCCATCGCCTGAGGATTCTGCTGAGTCCCACCCTCAACTCAGCCCTTGTTGTGCCAGTATTGTGTGGCCAGTTCCGACATGCCTTGTTCCTAAGACATAACCCTAACCCTTACTCTAACCCTCACCTAAACATAACCCTAACCCTAACCCTAACCCTAACCCTAACCCTATACCTCACATGAAGCCGTGGTCGGCTGCTCAGCCTTCCATCCTCAGAGGCCTGGTTCCCAAAATCTCCCGATGGAAGAACCCTGAGCCACACTGCAGAATTGCACTTGATCACTATATAAAACATGCCTGAATATATTTATTTATTTTTTTATAATGATTTTATTTATTTGTTGGACAGACTGAGATCACAAGTAGGCTGTGTTTTTGTCTGAAGGAAGGGGGAATAAGGCTTCCTGCAGTGGGGAGGGCCCGGTGTCAAACTAGATTCCTCTTCCCTGGGATCTTGACCAGGGCCGAGGCAAGAGGTCACATCCAATGAGGTACACAGGTGTTCTGGAAAGCATACCCTATAGCAATGACCTTCAGCCTTAGCATAATGCGAAGCCCAAGTCATGTGCTCAGACTTCTGTCCTCAAAGGCCTGGTCCCAAACTCTCCCCATGGGGGAACCCTGAGCTGCCTCGCACAAATGACCTAGATTCCAATAGGAAATCATGCCCTCCCTTTTATATATTTATTATTTATGTATTTATTTATTTATTGCTTCACGATTTTACTTTTTCACTTTGCAGGGTGCGAAAAGATGTAGGCAGTGTTGCACGCCCAGAGAAGGGAAAGAAGGCTCCCTGCTGAGGAGACAGCCCGATGTGGTGTTCCATCCCAGGACTCTGGGATCATGTCCTGAGCTGAAGGCAATGGCCTAACCCACTGAATCACCCAGGTGTTACCAACAGCATTCACTTGTGAAATAACCTTCACGGTAATCCTGATGCAAAGCCCCTGTCCCATGCTCAGGCTTCTGTCCTCAGTAGCCTGGTCCATGAACTCTGCAGATGCGGGAACCCTGAGGTGCACCGCACAATGTCCATAGATCCCAATGGGAACGTTTGCCCTTTAGAAATGAGCTGAATCCGTAGAACAGGTGAAATCTGCATGCACCCCTTGGGACACAGCTCCAAGGAGTGCCCACCTGAAGCGGGAACCAGGAGTTTGATGATCCCTCAGCAAGGACCGGTAGGGCCTCCCATGTGCATCGGCCTAACCCTAACCCGAGGGTGCTTCTTCAGACTTCTATCCCTGGTTGCTTGCCCTGGTAGCCCTCTAGGTAGGGGATTCCATCTTCACATCGCAGGCTTCTGGGTGCCGCCCACTATGATAATGGAAAATTTAGCCCTGTGGAAGACCCTCGGGGCGGGATAAATCTGCCTCTCCGATCATTCTACCAACACCTTCCTAGGACCCCCACACCACAATCCGGGAATAGGATTGTCCGCCAGGGCTATGTCCTCAACTGAGTCCCGTGGAAAGCCTAATTCTGACCTGACAAATCAGGTCAGCCATTCTCCCAGAGCCAAAGGCTAAGCCTAGGTTACGTGATCAGCCTCTGGACACCGAAGGTCTGAACCCAGGTCCTCTTGTGGATGGGAAAGTCAGTCGGTAGGAAGGACTCAGCCTCTAAGGCAGAAACTGACCCTTTCCTTCTGTGCTATCCAGTACCTTCAGATATATAGAAACCAGCATGCTCCCCTGAGGGCATTCCACCCTCTTGGCCTGTCCCGTCCAAAATTCCATCGCCTGAGGATTCTGCTGAGTCCCACCCTCAACTCAGCCCTTGTTGTGCCAGTATTGTGTGGCCAGTTCCGACATGCCTTGTTCCTAAGACATAACCCTAACCCTTACTCTAACCCTCACCTAAACATAACCCTAACCCTAACCCTAACCCTAACCCTAACCCTAACCCTATACCTCACATGAAGCCGTGGTCGGCTGCTCAGCCTTCCATCCTCAGAGGCCTGGTTCCCAAAATCTCCCGATGGAAGAACCCTGAGCCACACTGCAGAATTGCACTTGATCACTATATAAAACATGCCTGAATATATTTATTTATTTTTTTATAATGATTTTATTTATTTGTTGGACAGACTGAGATCACAAGTAGGCTGTGTTTTTGTCTGAAGGAAGGGGGAATAAGGCTCCCTGCAGTGGGGAGCGCCCGGTGTCAAACTAGATTCCTCTTCCCTGGGATCTTGACCTGGGCCGAGGCAAGAGGTCACATCCAATGAGGTACACAGGTGTTCTGGAAAGCATACCCTATAGCAATGACCTTCAGCCTTAGCATAATGCGAAGCCCAAGTCATGTGCTCAGACTTCTGTCCTCAAAGGCCTGGTCCAAAACTCTCCCCATGGGGGAACCCTGAGCTGCCCCGCACAAATGACCTAGATTCCAATAGGAAATCATGCCCTCTCTTTTATATATTTATTATTTATGTATTTATTTATTTATTGCTTCATGATTTTACTTTTTCACTTTGCAGGGAGCGAAAAGATGTAGGCAGTGTTGCACGCCCAGAGAAGGGAAAGAAGGCTCCCTGCTGAGGAGACAGCCCGATGTGGGGCTCCATCCCAGGACTCTGGGATCATGTCCTGAGCTGAAGGCAATGGCCTAACCCACTGACTCACCCAGGTGTTACCGACAGCATTCACTTGTGAAATAACCTTCACGGTAATCCTGATGCAAAGCCCCTGTCCCATGCTCAGGCTTCTGTCCTCAGTAGCCTGGTCCATGAACTCTGCAGATGCGGGAACCCTGAGGTGCACCGCACAATGTCCATAGATCCCAATGGGAACGTTTGCCCTTTAGAAATGAGCTGAATCCGTAGAACAGGTGAAATCTGCATGCACCCCTTGGGACACAGCTCCAAGGAGTGCCCACCTGAAGCGGGAACCAGGAGTTTGATGATCCCTCAGCAAGGGCCGGTAGGGCCTCACATGTGCATCGGCCTAACCCTAACCCGAGGGTGCTTCTTCAGACTTCTATCCCTGGTTGCTTGCCCTGGTAGCCCTCTAGGTAGGGGATTCCATCTTCACATCGCAGGCTTCTGGGTGCCGCCCACTATGATAATGGGAAACTTAGCCCTGTGGAAGAACCTCGGGGCGGGAGAAATCTGCCTGTCCGATCATTCTACCAACACCTTCCTAGGACCCCCACAGCACAATCCGGGAATAGGATGGTCCGCCAGGGCTACGTCCTCAATTGAGTCCCGTGGAAAGCCTAATTCTGCCCTGACAAATCAGGTCAGCCATTCTCCCAGAGCCAAACCCTAAGCCTAGGTTACGTGTTCAGACTCTGGAAACCGGAGGACTGAACCCAGGCCCTCCTGTGGATGGGAAAGTCAGTCTGTAGGAAGGACTCAGCCTCTCAGGCAGAAACTGACCCTTTCCTTCTGTGCTATCCAGTACCATCAGATATATAGAAACCAGCATGCTCCCCTGAGGGCATTCCACCCTCTTAGCCTGTCCCGTCCAAAATTCCATCGCCTGAGGATTCTGCTGAGTCCCACCCTCAACTCAGCCCTTGGTGTGCCAGTATTGTGTGGCCAGTTCCGACATGCCTTGTTCCTAAGACATAACCCTAACCATTACTCTAACCCTACCTAAAAATAACCCTAACCCTAACCGTAACCCTAACCCTAACCCTAACCCTAACACTAACCCTAACCCTATACCTCACATGAAGCCGTGGTCGGCTGCTCAGCCTTCCAACCTCAGAGGCCTGGTTCCCAAAATCTCCCGATGGAAGAACCCTGAGCCACACTGCAGAATTGCACTTGATCACTATATAAAACATGCCTGAATATATTTATTTATTTATTTATAATGATTTTATTTATTTGTTGGACAGACTGAGATCACAAGTAGGCTGTGTTTTTGTCTGAAGGAAGGGGGAATAAGACTCCCTGCAGTGGGGAGGGCCCGGTGTCAAACTAGATTCCTCTTCCCTGGGATCTTGACCTGGGCCGAGGCAAGAGGTCACATCCAATGAGGTACACAGGTGTTCTGGAAAGCATACCCTATAGCAATGACCTTCAGCCTTAGCATAATGCGAAGCCCAAGTCATGTGCTCAGTCTTCTGTCCTCAAAGGCCTGGTTCCCAAACTCTCCCCATGGGGGAACCCTGAGCTGCCCCGCACAAATGACCTAGATTCCAATAGGAAATCATGCCCTCCCTTTTATATATTTATTATTTACGTATTTATTTATTTATTGCTTCAAGATTTTACTTTTTCACTTTGCAGGGAGCGAAAAGATGTAGGCAGTGTTGCACGCCCAGAGAAAGGAAAGAAGGCTCCCTGCTGAGGAGACAGCCCGATATGGGGCTCCATCCCAGGACTCTGGGATCATGTCCTGAGCTGAAGGCAGTGGCCTAACCCACTGACTCACCCAGGTGTTACCAACAGCATTCACTTGTGAAATAACCTTCACGGTATTCCTGATGCAAAGCCCCTGTCCCATGCTCAGGCTTCTGTCCTCAGTAGCCTGGTCCATGAACTCTGCAGATGCGGGAACCCTGAGGTGCACCGCACAATGTCCATAGATCCCAATGGGAACGTTTGCCCTTTAGAAATGAGCTGAATCCGTAGAACAGGTGAAATCTGCATGCACCCCTTGGGACACAGCTCCAAGGAGTGCCCACCTGAAGCGGGAACCAGGAGTTTGATGATCCCTCAGCAAGGGCCGGTAGGGCCTCACATGTGCATCGGCCTAACCCTAACCCGAGGGTGCTTCTTCAGACTTCTATCCCTGGTTGCTTGCCCTGGTAGCCCTCTAGGTAGGGGATTCCATCTTCACATCGCAGGCTTCTGGGTGCCGCCCACTATGATAATGGGAAACTTAGCCCTGTGGAAGAACCTCGGGGCGGGAGAAATCTGCCTGTCCGATCATTCTACCAACACCTTCCTAGGACCCCCACAGCACAATCCGGGAATAGGATGGTCCGCCAGGGCTACGTCCTCACTGAGTCCCGTGGAAAGCCTAATTCTGACCTGACAAATCAGGTCAGCCATTCTCCCAGAGCCAAAGGCTAAGCCTAGGTTACGTGATCAGCCTCTGGACACCGAAGGTCTGAACCCAGGTCCTCTTGTGGATTTGGAAAGTCAGTCGGTAGGAAGGACTCAGCCTCTAAGGCAGAAACTGACCCTTTCCTTCTGTGCTATCCAGTACCTTCAGATATATAGAAACCAGCATGCTCCCCTGAGGGCATTCCACCCTCTTGGCCTGTCCTGTCCAAAATTCCATCGCCTGAGGATTCTGCTGAGTCCCACCCTCAACTCAGCCCTTGGTGTGCCAGTATTGTGTGGCCAGTTCCAACATGCCTTGTTTCTAAGACATAATCCTAACCCTTACTCTAACCCTCACCTAAACATAACCCTAACCCTAACCCTAACCCTAACCCTATACCTCACATGAAGCCGTGGTCGGCTGCTCAGCCTTCCAACCTCAGAGGCCTGGTTCCCAAAATCTCCCGATGGAAGAACCCTGAGCCACACTGCAGAATTGCACTTGAACACTATATAAAACATGCCTGAATATATTTATTTATTTTTTTATAATGATTTTATTTATTTGTTGGACAGACTGAGATCACAAGTAAGCTGTGTTTTTGTCTGAAGGAAGGGGGAATAAGGCTCCCTGCAGTGGGGAGGGCCCGGTGTCAAACTAGATTCCTCTTCCCTGGGATCTTGACCTGGGCCGAGGCAAGAGGTCACATCCAATGAGGTACACAGGTGTTCTGGAACGCATACCCTATAGCAATGACCTTCAGCCTTAGCATAATGCGAAGCCCAAGTCATGTGCTCAGACTTCTGTCCTCAAAGGCCTGGTCCAAAACTCTCCCCATGGGGGAACCCTGAGCTGCCCCGCACAAATGACCTAGATTCCAATAGGAAATCATGCCCTCTCTTTTATATATTTATTATTTATGTATTTATTTATTTATTGCTTCATGATTTTACTTTTTCACTTTGCAGGGAGCGAAAAGATGTAGGCAGTGTTGCACGCCCAGAGAAGGGAAAGAAGGCTCCCTGCTGAGGAGACAGCCCGATGTGGGGCTCCATCCCAGGACTCTGGGATCATGTCCTGAGCTGAAGGCAATGGCCTAACCCACTGACTCACCCAGGTGTTACCGACAGCATTCACTTGTGAAATAACCTTCACGGTATTCCTGATGCAAAGCCCCTGTCCCATGCTCAGGCTTCTGTCCTCAGTAGCCTGGTCCATGAACTCTGCAGATGCGGGAACACTGAGGTGCACCGCACAATGTCCATAGATCCCAATGGGAACGTTTGCCCTTTAGAAATGAGCTGAATCCGTAGAACAGGTGAAATCTGCATGCACCCCTTGCGACACAGCTCCAAGGAGTGCCCACCTGAAGCGGGAACCAGGAGTTTGATGATCCCTCAGCAAGGGCCGGTAGGGCCTCCCATGTGCATCGGCCTAACCCTAACCCGAGGGTGCTTCTTCAGACTTCTATCCCTGGTTGCTTGACCTGGTAGCCCTCTAGGTAGGGGATTCCATCTTCACATCGCAGGCTTCTGGATGCCGCCCACTATGATAATGGGAAATTTAGCCCTGTGGAAGACCTTCGGGGCGGGAGAAATCTGCCTGTCCGATCATTCTACCAACACCTTCCTAGGACCCCCACAGCACAATCCGGGAATAGGATGGTCCGCCAGGGCTACGTCCTCACTGAGTCCCGTGGAAAGCCTAATTCTGCCCTGACAAATCAGGTCAGCCATTCTCCCAGAGCTAAAGGCTAAGCCTAGGTTACGTGTTCAGACTCTGGACACCGGAGGACTGAACCCAGGTCCTCCTGTGGATGGGAAAGTCAGTCTGTAGGAAGGACTCAGCCTCTCAGGCAGAAACTGACCCTTTCCTTCTGTGCTATCCAGTACCATCAGATATATAGAAAACAGCATGCTCCCCTGAGGGCATTCCACCCTCTTGGCCTGTCCCGTCCAAAATTCCATCGCCTGAGGATTCTGCTGAGTCCCACCCTCAACTCAGCCCTTGGTGTGCCAGTATTGTGTGGCCAGTTCCGACATGCCTTGTTCCTAAGACATAACCCTAACCATTACTCTAACCCCCACCTAAACATAACCCTAACCCTAACCGTAACCCTAACCCTAACCCTAACCCTAACCCTAACCCTATACCTCACATGAAGCCGTGGTCGGCTGCTCAGCCTTCCAACCTCAGAGGCCTGGTTCCCAAAATCTCCCGATGGAAGAACCCTGAGCCACACTGCAGAATTGCACTTGATCACTATATAAAACATGCCTGAATATATTTATTTATTTTTTTATAATGATTTTATTTATTTGTTGGACAGACTGAGATCACAAGTAGGCTGTGTTTTTGTCTGAAGGAAGGGGGAATAAGGATCCCTGCAGTGGGGAGGGCCCGGTGTCAAACTAGATTCCTCTTCCCTGGGATCTTGACCTGGGCCGAGGCAAGAGGTCACATCCAATGAGGTACACAGGTGTTCTGGAAAGCATACCCTATAGCAATGACCTTCAGCCTTAGCATAATGCGAAGCCCAAGTCATGTGCTCAGACTTCTGTCCTCAAAGGCCTGGTCCCAAACTCTCCCCATGGGGGAACCCTGAGCTGCCCCGCACAAATGACCTAGATTCCAATAGGAAATCATGCCCTCTCTTTTATATATTTATTATTTATGTATTTATTTATTTATTGCTTCACGATTTTACTTTTTGATTTGCAGGGAGCGAAAAGATGTAGGCAGTGTTGCACGCCCAGAGAAGGGAAAGAAGGCTCCCTGCTGAGGAGACAGCCAGATGTGGGGCTCCATCCCAGGACTCTGGGATCATGTCCTGAGCTGAAGGCAATGGCCTAACCCACTGACTCACCCAGGTGTTACCAACAGCATTCACTTGTGAAATAACCTTCACGGTAATCCTGATGCAAAGCCCCTGTCCCATGCTCAGGCTTCTGTCCTCAGTAGCCTGGTCCATGAACTCTGCAGATGCGGGAACCCTGAGGTGCACCGCACAATGTCCATAGATCCCAATGGGAACGTTTGCCCTTTAGAAATGAGCTGAATCCGTAGAACAGGTGAAATCTGCATGCACCCCTTGGGACACAGCTCCAAGGAGCGCCCACCTGAAGCGGGAACCAGGAGTTTGATGATCCCTCAGCAAGGGCCGGTAGGGCCTCCCATGTGCATCGGCCTAACCCTAACCCGAGGGTGCTTCTTCAGACTTCTATCCCTGGTTGCTTGACCTGGTAGCCCTCTAGGTAGGGGATTCCATCTTCACATCGCAGGCTTCTGGGTGCCGCCCACCATGATAATGGAAAATTTAGCCCTGTGGAAGACCCTCGGGGCGGGAGAAATCTGCCTCTCCGATCATTCTACCAACACCTTCCTAGGACCCCCACACCACAATCCGGGAATAGGATTATCCGCCAGGGCTACGTCCTCAACTGAGTCCCGTGGAAAGCCTAATTCTGCCCTGACAAATCAGGTCAGCCATTCTCCCAGAGCCAAAGGCTAAGCCTAGGTTACGTGATCAGACTCTGGACACCGGAGGACTGAACCCAGGTCCTCCTGTGGATGGGAAAGTCAGTCGGTAGGAAGGACTCAGCCTCTAAGGCAGAAACTGACCCTTTCCTTCTGTGCTATCCAGTACCTTCAGATATATAGAAACCAGCATGCTCCCCTGAGGGCATTCCACCCTCTTGGCCTGTCCCTTCCAAAATTCCATCGCCTGAGGATTCTGCTGAGTCCCACCCTCAACTCAGCCCTTGTTGTGCCAGTATTGTGTGGCCAGTTCCGACATGCCTTGTTCCTAAGACATAACCCTAACCCTTACTCTAACCCTCACCTAAACATAACCCTAACCCTAACCCTAACCCTAACCCTAACCCTATACCTCACATGAAGCCGTGGTCGGCTGCTCAGCCTTCCATCCTCAGAGGCCTGGTTCCCAAAATCTCCCGATGGAAGAACCCTGAGCCACACTGCAGAATTGCACTTGATCACTATATAAAACATGCCTGAATATATTTATTTATTTTTTTATAATGATTTTATTTATTTGTTGGACAGACTGAGATCACAAGTAGGCTGTGTTTTTGTCTGAAGGAAGGGGGAATAAGGCTCCCTGCAGTGGGGAGCGCCCGGTGTCAAACTAGATTCCTCTTCCCTGGGATCTTGACTGGGCCGAGGCAAGAGGTCACATCCAATGAGGTACACAGGTGTTCTGGAAAGCATACCCTATAGCAATGACCTTCAGCCTTAGCATAATGCGAAGCCCAAGTCATGTGCTCAGACTTCTGTCCTCAAAGGCCTGGTCCCAAACTCTCCCCATGGGGGAACCCTGAGCTGCCCCGCACAAATGACCTAGATTCCAATAGGAAATCATGCCCTCTCTTTTATATATTTATTATTTATGTATTTATTTATTTATTGCTTCACGATTTTACTTTTTCACTTTGTAGGGTGCGAAAAGATGTAGGCAGTGTTGCACGCCCAGAGAAGGGAAAGAAGGCTCCCTGCTGAGGAGACAGCCCGATGTGGGGCTCCATCCCAGGACTCTGGGATCATGTCCTGAGCTGAAGGCAATGGCCTAACCCACTGAATCACCCAGGTGTTACCAACAGCATTCACTTGTGAAATAACCTTCACGGTAATCCTGATGCAAAGCCCCTGTCCCATGCTCAGGCTTCTGTCCTCAGTAGCCTGGTCCATGAACTCTGCAGATGCGGGAACCCTGAGGTGCACCGCACAATGTCCACAGATCCCAATGGGAACGTTTGCCCTTTAGAAATGAGCTGAATCCGTAGAACAGGTGAAATCTGCATGCACCCCTTGGGACACAGCTCCAAGGAGTGCCCACCTGAAGCGGGAATCAGGAGTTTGATGATCCCTCAGCAAGGGCCGGTAGGGCCTCCCATGTGCATCGGCCTAACCCTAACCCGAGGGTGCTTCTTCAGACTTCTATCCCTGGTTGCTTGCCCTGGTAGCCCTCTAGGTAGGGGATTCCATCTTCACATCGCAGGCTTCTGGGTGCCGCCCACTATGATAATGGGAAATTTAGCCCTGTGGAAGACCCTCGGGGCGGGAGAAATCTGCCTGTCCGATCATTCTACCAACACCTTCCTAGGACCCCCACACCACAATCCGGGAATAGGATGGTCCGCCAGGGCTATGTCCTCAACTGAGTCCCGTGGAAAGCCTAATTCTGACCTGACAAATCAGGTCAGCCATTCTCCCAGAGCCAAAGGCTAAGCCTAGGTTACGTGATCAGCCTCTGGACACCGAAGGTCTGAACCCAGGTCCTCTTGTGGATGGGAAAGTCAGTCGGTAGGAAGGACTCAGCCTCTAAGGCAGAAACTGACCCTTTCCTTCTGTGCTATCCAGTACCTTCAGATATATAGAAACCAGCATGCTCCCCTGAGGGCATTCCACCCTCTTGGCCTGTCCTGTCCAAAATTCCATCGCCTGAGGATTCTGCTGAGTCCCACCCTCAACTCAGCCCTTGGTGTGCCAGTATTGTGTGGCCAGTTCCAACATGCCTTGTTTCTAAGAAATAATCCTAACCCTTACTCTAACCCTCACCTAAACATAACCCTAACCCTAACCCTAACCCTAACCCTAACCCTATACCTCACATGAAGCCGTGGTCGGCTGCTCAGCCTTCCAACCTCAGAGGCCTGGTTCCCAAAATCTCCCGATGGAAGAACCCTGAGCCACACTGCAGAATTGCACTTGATCACTATATAAAACATGCCTGAATATATTTATTTATTTTTTTATAATGATTTTATTTATTTGTTGGACAGACTGAGATCACAAGTAAGCTGTGTTTTTGTCTGAAGGAAGGGGGAATAAGGCTCCCTGCAGTGGGGAGGGCCCGGTGTCAAACTAGATTCCTCTTCCCTGGGATCTTGACCTGGGCCGAGGCAAGAGGTCACATCCAATGAGGTACACAGGTGTTCTGGAACGCATACCCTATAGCAATGACCTTCAGCCTTAGCATAATGCGAAGCCCAAGTCATGTGCTCAGACTTCTGTCCTCAAAGGCCTGGTCCAAAACTCTCCCCATGGGGGAACCCTGAGCTGCCCCGCACAAATGACCTAGATTCCAATAGGAAATCATGCCCTCTCTTTTATATATTTATTATTTATGTATTTATTTATTTATTGCTTCATGATTTTACTTTTTCACTTTGCAGGGAGCGAAAAGATGTAGGCAGTGTTGCACGCCCAGAGAAGGGAAAGAAGGCTCCCTGCTGAGGAGACAGCCCGATGTGGGGCTCCATCCCAGGACTCTGGGATCATGTCCTGAGCTGAAGGCAATGGCCTAACCCACTGAATCACCCAGGTGTTACCGACAGCATTCACTTGTGAAATAACCTTCACGGTATTCCTGATGCAAAGCCCCTGTCCCATGCTCAGGCTTCTGTCCTCAGTAGCCTGGTCCATGAACTCTGCAGATGCGGGAACCCTGAGGTGCACCGCACAATGTCCATAGATCCCAATGGGAACGTTTGCCCTTTAGAAATGAGCTGAATCCGTAGAACAGGTGAAATCTGCATGCACCCCTTGGGACACAGCTCCAAGGAGTGCCCACCTGAAGCGGGAACCAGGAGTTTGATGATCCCTCAGCAAGGGCCGGTAGGGCCTCACATGTGCATCGGCCTAACCCTAACCCGAGGGTGCTTCTTCAGACTTCTATCCCTGGTTGCTTGCCCTGGTAGCCCTCTAGGTAGGGGATTCCATCTTCACATCGCAGGCTTCTGGGTGCCGCCCACTATGATAATGGGAAATTTAGCCCTGTGGAAGACCCTCGGTGCGGGAGAAATCTGCCTGTCCGATCATTCTACCAACACCTTCCTAGGACCCCCACAGCACAATCCGGGAATAGGATGGTCCGCCAGGGCTACGTCCTCAATTGAGTCCCGTGGAAAGCCTAATTCTGCCCTGACAAATCAGGTCAGCCATTCTCCCAGAGCCAAACCCTAAGCCTAGGTTACGTGTTCAGACTCTGGAAACCGGAGGACTGAACCCAGGTCCTCCTGTGGATGGGAAAGTCAGTCTGTAGGAAGGACTCAGCCTCTCAGGCAGAAACTGACCCTTTCCTTCTGTGCTATCCAGTACCATCAGATATATAGAAACCAGCATGCTCCCCTGAGGGCATTCCACCCTCTTAGCCTGTCCCGTCCAAAATTCCATCGCCTGAGGATTCTGCTGAGTCCCACCCTCAACTCAGCCCTTGGTGTGCCAGTATTGTGTGGCCAGTTCCGACATGCCTTGTTCCTAAGACATAACCCTAACCATTACTCTAACCCTACCTAAAAATAACCCTAACCCTAACCGTAACCCTAACCCTAACCCTAACCCTAACCCTATCCCTAACCTTATACCTCACATGAAGCCGTGGTCGGCTGCTCAGCCTTCCAACCTCAGAGGCCTGGTTCCCAAAATCTCCCGATGGAAGAACCCTGAGCCACACTGCAGAATTGCACTTGATCACTATATAAAACATGCCTGAATATATTTATTTATTTATTTATAATGATTTTATTTATTTGTTGGACAGACTGAGATCACAAGTAGGCTGTGTTTTTGTCTGAAGGAAGGGGGAATAAGACTCCCTGCAGTGGGGAGGGCCCGGTGTCAAACTAGATTCCTCTTCCCTGGGATCTTGACCTGGGCCGAGGCAAGAGGTCACATCCAATGAGGTACACAGGTGTTCTGGAAAGCATACCCTATAGCAATGACCTTCAGCCTTAGCATAATGCGAAGCCCAAGTCATGTGCTCAGTCTTTTGTCCTCAAAGGCCTGGTTCCCAAACTCTCCCCATGGGGGAACCCTGAGCTGCCCCGCACAAATGACCTAGATTCCAATAGGAAATCATGCCCTCCCTTTTATATATTTATTATTTACGTATTTATTTATTTATTGCTTCAAGATTTTACTTTTTCACTTTGCAGGGAGCGAAAAGATGTAGGCAGTGTTGCACGCCCAGAGAAAGGAAAGAAGGCTCCCTGCTGAGGAGACAGCCCGATATGGGGCTCCATCCCAGGACTCTGGGATCATGTCCTGAGCTGAAGGCAGTGGCCTAACCCACTGACTCACCCAGGTGTTACCAACAGCATTCACTTGTGAAATAACCTTCACGGTATTCCTGATGCAAAGCCCCTGTCCCATGCTCAGGCTTCTGTCCTCAGTAGCCTGGTCCATGAACTCTGCAGATGCGGGAACCCTGAGGTGCACCGCACAATGTCCATAGATCCCAATGGGAACGTTTGCCCTTTAGAAATGAGCTGAATCCGTAGAACAGGTGAAATCTGCATGCACCCCTTGGGACACAGCTCCAAGGAGTGCCCACCTGAAGCGGGAACCAGGAGTTTGATGATCCCTCAGCAAGGGCCGGTAGGGCCTCCCATGTGCATCGGCCTAACCCTAACCGGAGGGTGCTTCTTCAGACTTCTATCCCTGGTTGCTTGACCTGGTAGCCCTCTAGGTAGGGGATTCCATCTTCACATCGCAGGCTTCTGGATGCCGCCCACTATGATAATGGGAAATTTAGCCCTGTGGAAGACCCTCGGGGGGGGAGAAATCTGCCTGTCCGATCATTCTACCAACACCTTCCTAGGACCCCCACAGCACAATCCGGGAATAGGATGGTCCGCCAGGGCTACGTCCTCACTGAGTCCCGTGGAAAGCCTAATTCTGCCCTGACAAATCAGGTCAGCCATTCTCCCAGAGCTAAAGGCTAAGCCTAGGTTACGTGTTCAGACTCTGGACACCGGAGGACTGAACCCAGGTCCTCCTGTGGATGGGAAAGTCAGTCTGTAGGAAGGACTCAGCCTCTCAGGCAGAAACTGACCCTTTCCTTCTGTGCTATCCAGTACCATCAGATATATAGAAACCAGCATGCTCCCCTGAGGGCATTCCACCCTCTTGGCCTGTCCCTTCCAAAATTCCATCGCCTGAGGATTCTGCTGAGTCCCACCCTCAACTCAGCCCTTGTTGTGCCAGTATTGTGTGGCCAGTTCCGACATGCCTTGTTCCTAAGACATAACCCTAACCCTTACTCTAACCCTCACCTAAACATAACCCTAACCCTAACCCTAACCCTAACCCTAACCCTATACCTCACATGAAGCCGTGGTCGGCTGCTCAGCCTTCCATCCTCAGAGGCCTGGTTCCCAAAATCTCCCGATGGAAGAACCCTGAGCCACACTGCAGAATTGCACTTGATCACTATATAAAACATGCCTGAATATATTTATTTATTTTTTTATAATGATTTTATTTATTTGTTGGACAGACTGAGATCACAAGTAGGCTGTGTTTTTGTCTGAAGGAAGGGGGAATAAGGCTCCCTGCAGTGGGGAGCGCCCGGTGTCAAACTAGATTCCTCTTCCCTGGGATCTTGACCTGGGCCGAGGCAAGAGGTCACATCCAATGAGGTACACAGGTGTTCTGGAAAGCATACCCTATAGCAATGACCTTCAGCCTTAGCATAATGCGAAGCCCAAGTCATGTGCTCAGACTTCTGTCCTCAAAGGCCTGGTCCCAAACTCTCCCCATGGGGGAACCCTGAGCTGCCCCGCACAAATGACCTAGATTCCAATAGGAAATCATGCCCTCTCTTTTATATATATATTATTTATGTATTTATTTATTTATTGCTTCACGATTTTACTTTTTCACTTTGCAGGGTGCGAAAAGATGTAGGCAGTGTTGCACGCCCAGAGAAGGGAAAGAAGGCTCCCTGCTGAGGAGACAGCCCGATGTGGGGCTCCATCCCAGGACTCTGGGATCATGTCCTGAGCTGAAGGCAATGGCCTAACCCACTGAATCACCCAGGTGTTACCGACAGCATTCACTTGTGAAATAACCTTCACGGTAATCCTGATGCAAAGCCCCTGTCCCATGCTCAGGCTTCTGTCCTCAGTAGCCTGGTCCATGAACTCTGCAGATGCGGGAACCCTGAGGTGCACCGCACAATGTCCATAGATCCCAATGGGAACGTTTGCCCTTTAGAAATGAGCTGAATCCGTAGAACAGGTGAAATCTGCATGCACCCCTTGGGACACAGCTCCAAGGAGTGCCCACCTGAAGCGGGAACCAGGAGTTTGATGATCCCTCAGCAAGGGCCGGTAGGGCCTCCCATGTGCATCGGCCTAACCCTAACCCGAGGGTGCTTCTTCAGACTTCTATCCCTGGTTGCTTGCCCTGGTAGCCCTCTAGGTAGGGGATTCCATCTTCACATCGCAGGCTTCTGGGTGCCGCCCACTATGATAATGGGAAATTTAGCCCTGTGGAAGACCCTCGGGGCGGGAGAAATCTGCCTCTCCGATCATTCTACCAACACCTTCCTAGGACCCCCACACCACAATCCGGGAATAGGATGGTCCGCCAGGGCTATGTCCTCAACTGAGTCCCGTGGAAAGCCTAATTCTGACCTGACAAATCAGGTCAGCCATTCTCCCAGAGCCAAAGGCTAAGCCTAGGTTACGTGATCAGCCTCTGGACACCGAAGGTCTGAACCCAGGTCCTCTTGTGGATGGGAAAGTCAGTCGGTAGGAAGGACTCAGCCTCTAAGGCAGAAACTGACCCTTTCCTTCTGTGCTATCCAGTACCTTCAGATATATAGAAACCAGCATGCTCCCCTGAGGGCATTCCACCCTCTTGGCCTGTCCTGTCCAAAATTCCATCGCCTGAGGATTCTGCTGAGTCCCACCCTCAACTCAGCCCTTGGTGTGCCAGTATTGTGTGGCCAGTTCCAACATGCCTTGTTTCTAAGACATAATCCTAACCCTTACTCTAACCCTCACCTAAACATAACCCTAACCCTAACCCTAAACCTAACCCTAACCCTAACCCTAACCCTAACCCTAACCCTAACCCTATACCTCACATGAAGCCGTGGTCGGCTGCTCAGCCTTCCAACCTCAGAGGCCTGGTTCCCAAAATCTCCCGATGGAAGAACCCTGAGCCACACTGCAGAATTGCACTTGATCACTATATAAAACATGCCTGAATATATTTATTTATTTTTTTATAATGATTTTATTTATTTGTTGGAAAGACTGAGATCACAAGTAAGCTGTGTTTTTGTCTGAAGGAAGGGGGAATAAGGCTCCCTGCAGTGGGGAGGGCCCGGTGTCAAACTAGATTCCTCTTCCCTGGGATCTTGACCTGGGCCGAGGCAAGAGGTCACATCCAATGAGGTACACATGTGTTCTGGAAAGCATACCCTATAGCAATGACCTTCAGCCTTAGCATAATGCGAAGCCCAAGTCATGTGCTCAGACTTCTGTCCTCAAAGGCCTGGTCCAAAACTCTCCCCATGGGGGAACCCTGAGCTGCCCCGCACAAATGACCTATATTCCAATAGGAAATCATGCCCTCTCTTTTATATATTTATTATTTATGTATTTATTTATTTATTGCTTCATGATTTTGCTTTTTCACTTTGCAGGGAGCGAAAAGATGTAGGCAGTGTTGCACGCCCAGAGAAGGGAAAGAAGGCTCCCTGCTGAGGAGACAGCCCGATGTGGGGCTCCATCCCAGGACTCTGGGATCATGTCCTGAGCTGAAGGCAATGGCCTAACCCACTGACTCACCCAGGTGTTACCGACAGCATTCACTTGTGAAATAACCTTCACGGTAATCCTGATGCAAAGCCCCTGTCCCATGCTCAGGCTTCTGTCCTCAGTAGCCTGGTCCATGAACTCTGCAGATGCGGGAACCCTGAGGTGCACCGCACAATGTCCATAGATCCCAATGGGAACGTTTGCCCTTTAGAAATGAGCTGAATCCGTAGAACAGGTGAAATCTGCATGCACCCCTTGGGACACAGCTCCAAGGAGTGCCCACCTGAAGCGGGAACCAGGAGTTTGACGATCCCTCAGCAAGGGCCGGTCGGGCCTCACATGTGCATCGGCCTAACCCTAACCCGAGGGGGCTTCTTCAAACTTCTATCCCTGGTTGCTTGCCCTGATAGCCCTCTAGGTAGGGGATTCCATCTTCACATCGCAGGCTTCTGGGTGCCGCCCACTATGATAATGGGAAATTTAGCCCTGTGGAAGACCCTCGGGGCGGGAGAAATCTGCCTGTCCGATCATTCTACCAACACCTTCCTAGGACCCCCACAGCACAATCCGGGAATAGGATGGTCCGCCAGGGCTACGTCCTCAATTGAGTCCCGTGGAAAGCCTAATTCTGCCCTGACAAATCAGGTCAGCCATTCTCCCAGAGCCAAACCCTAAGCCTAGGTTACGTGTTCAGACTCTGGAAACCGGAGGACTGAACCCAGGTCCTCCTGTGGATGGGAAAGTCAGTCTGTAGGAAGGACTCAGCCTCTCAGGCAGAAACTGACCCTTTCCTTCTGTGCTATCCAGTACCATCAGATATATAGAAACCAGCATGCTCCCCTGAGGGCATTCCACCCTCTTAGCCTGTCCCGTCCAAAATTCCATCGCCTGAGGATTCTGCTGAGTCCCACCCTCAACTCAGCCCTTGGTGTGCCAGTATTGTGTGGCCAGTTCCGACATGCCTTGTTCCTAAGACATAACCCTAACCATTACTCTAACCCTACCTAAAAATAACCCTAACCCTAACCGTAACCCTAACCCTAACCCTAACCCTAACCCTAACCCTAACCCTATACCTCACATGAAGCCGTGGTCGGCTGCTCAGCCTTCCAACCTCAGAGGCCTGGTTCCCAAAATCTCCCGATGGAAGAACCCTGAGCCACACTGCAGAATTGCACTTGATCACTATATAAAACATGCCTGAATATATTTATTTATTTATTTATAATGATTTTATTTATTTGTTGGACAGACTGAGATCACAAGTAGGCTGTGTTTTTGTCTGAAGGAAGGGGGAATAAGACTCCCTGCAGTGGGGAGGGCCCGGTGTCAAACTAGATTCCTCTTCCCTGGGATCTTGACCTGGGCCGAGGCAAGAGGTCACATCCAATGAGGTACACAGCTGTTCTGGAAAGCATACCCTATAGCAATGACCTTCAGCCTTAGCATAATGCGAAGCCCAAGTCATGTGCTCAGACTTCTGTCCTCAAAGGCCTGGTTCCCAAACTCTCCCCATGGGGGAACCCTGAGCTGCCCCGCACAAATGACCTAGATTCCAATAGGAAATCATGCCCTCTCTTTTATATATTTATTATTTATGTATTTATTTATTTATTGCTTCACGATTTTACTTTTTCACTTTGCAGGGAGCGAAAAGATGTAGGCAGTGTTGCACGCCCAGAGAAGGGAAAGAAGGCTCCCTGCTGAGGAGACAGCCCGATGTGGGGCTCCATCCCAGGACTCTGGGATCATGTCCTGAGCTGAAGGCAATGGCCTAACCCACTGACT